>NW_007726790.1:690443-692522 GCF_000696425.1 Galeopterus variegatus | reverse complement strand
ATTCATCTGACAAGGGATTAAGATTCAGAATATGCCAGTAAATTAAACAACTAAACAACAAAAAAAACAAATAATCTGATTTAAAAAATGGGAAAATTACCAGAATAGACATTCCTCAAAGGAAAACATATCAATGATCAGCAGGTATAAAAAATAATGCTCAAAATTTGTGAGCATTAGGGAAATGAAAGTCAAAACCACAATGAGATATTTCATGCCAGTTAGAATGGCTGTTACCAAAAAAGAAAAAAATATATATATAACAAATGCTGGCAAGAACAGGAAGAAAGGGGAGTCATATACTGGTAGTGGGAATGTTAATTATTGCAGCCATTATTGAAAACAGTACAGAGGTTTCTCAAAAATTAAAAACAAAACTACCATATGATCCAGCAATCTCATTGCTGAGTATTTATCCAAAGGAAAGGAAATTAGCATACCAAAGAGATATCTGGACCCTCATGTTTATTGCAGTACTATTCACAATAGTCAAAATATGGAATCAACCTAGGTGTCCATTGACAGATGAATGGATAAAGGAAATGAGGTATATATGTGCAATGGACTACTACTCAGCAGTTAAAAATAGTAAAATCTTTTCATTTGCAGCAACATGGAATAGCCTGGAAGATATCATGTTAAATGGAATAAGTCAGGCAAATAAAGATACATACTGTATGTTCTCACTTATATGTGAGAGCTAAAAAGCAACAACAAAAAAAGAACTTTCGGAAGTAAAGAGTAGAATTGTCATTAGTAGAGGCTGGGAAGGAGAGAGCAAATAAGGGGATAGAGAGTGGTTGGTTGATAGACACAAAATGACATCTAGATAGGAAAAATAAGTTCTAGTGGTGTATAGTAGTCCTTGACACCTACAATTAACAATAATTTAATGCATGTTCTCAAATGTCTAGAAGACAGGTGCTCAGGTGTTCTCATCGCAAAGAAATGATTAAGTGTTTTGATGATGAGTATACTAAATACCCTGACTTGATCATTACAAATTATATACATATGTTGAAATATAATTCTGTGCCCCATAAGTACAATCAATACATGTCATTAAAAATTAATTCCTTTAAATAAAAACAAATCAAAAAACCTCTTACTACCACTTCTTTTCACTGATAGATCCATTTAGGAGACTGACTAATAGAAAGAGGAAGTAAATGTGGATGGGAAAGCTGAGACTATTCAATACAGCTGGTAAAATATCTATATGCAGATCTACGGAATTTAATTCATGATTATTCCCTTATCCCCTTTTGAAATGACACCGTGGTGGCTTGTCCAGAGCCCCATTCAGGCAAGAATGACTTATGATAGAGCTACCAGCAGACAGTCCTTAGCTGTTATCCCCTGTAGGAATTGCCAAGGCCAAAGTGGCCTGTCACACCCATGGCCAAGCCGCTTTGGTAGGACAACTTACAACCTAATCCACTGACTAATGAAAAATGAAAGTGTAAAGGCCTAGCCTCTCATTGTAAGAAAGGATGAATTAGAAGGGTCACTTCAGATTCAGAACTCTCTGTAGGACTGGTTGAGACCTCATTAGAGACTGCATAACAGCTTTACTTCTATCCAGTCATGCTTCATTGTCTTACTTCACAGGTGTTCACCGTGAGAACACTGCCTCATATATTTCCTGCAAGATAATCTTTATTTTAGATCCAACTTCCCGGAAAACTAAACTCATAAACATTAATGCCAGGGATGGTCTGAGAAGGCAGATATTAGGATGGGATTTTAGAGTTGAGTAACTCATCACCAGCTGGAAATGGGGACCTCATCACTAGTGCCAATGAAACACAGATATAACTCCTGGCTACTAGTATTGAACTAAAAAAGTGTAATTGTGGAAGAGTGTAAAATGAATCAGGCATTTCAGGAAAAAGGGGAAAATGGTAACTAAAAGTACAGAGGAATTGGGTGGTTATTTGATTGCTACTTTAGGAAAAAAAACAATAAAATGCTGAAGTGATTAATTAGTGATTAAGAGCTAAATGTCTATGAAGATGGTAAAATGACCAGAGGTTACCAGAGTTTGGTGGAAATATAAATTAACAGGTAGAACACAGA
>NW_007726790.1:683791-689654 GCF_000696425.1 Galeopterus variegatus | reverse complement strand
CCCGCACCTCGCTCAGCCAGTGAGCGGGAACCAGTCTGTATGTGGGATCCGAACCCTCAGGGGGGAGGGCCGCCACGCTTCCCAAGCGGCACACTATCCAGTGCGCCACTGGGAAAGCCCCTAAAAACAGAGTGCGGGAGCGCTGCCGTGCTTCCCAAGCGGCGCACTATCCAGTGCGCCACCGGGCCAGCCCCTAAAAACAGAATTTTTAAATGGTTAAATGCAACAGCTAGAGGGTTCCTTGTTAATATCTTGAGTGGCTCCTATTACCTAAAGTAATTGGGGGAAAAAAGATAAAGACAAAGTTGCAAACTTCATAGTATAAGTAACTGAGTTTCAAAAAAGGTCATAGTCCCAACATTTGTAGGTCATCCATGCAAAGATTAAGGCTCTATGTGGAAGAAATGGATTCCTGGCATGTGGGATGGGGACAGTTCATATGCATGTGAATCAGAGAAGACTTCTGGTTTACTTTCTTGTAACAAAGCTGTGTGTTTCTTTTTTTTGCCTTTGAGACTGAAGAAGTCAGGAAAGGCTGAACTTTCCATAGCACACAACACTGTCCGTTGTATCAATGAATTTATGCTAAGAGGACTAGACATGCAAGAATTAGCTGGTATATTGGGGCCTATCACATATTCTCCTAGTGATAAACAAAAAAAAAATTATACAAATTCAGGTGTCCATCAAGTAAGTAAACCCTCTAGGTTATAAATATCTTAGAGCATTTTGGGACATTTCTTATTAACTCGAGAAAAAAAATATGAATGCATCTTTCACATCTCACAATAACACAAAATTCTTGGTTTTTGAGTTATAGAGGAAGCATATTTCACACCTGAGTATACTTCTTCAACTCATATAAGTGACACAAAATGCTGTCAGGTCTAAGGGTGATCCAGTACAGGAAAAGGATGTTTCAGCAGGTCCAGGTTGTGATGAAATCAGCCTTACTGTTAAACCACATGATCCTTTGTATTCTACAGTATTAAACAGAAATACTAGTGACTGGAAAAGATATCTTTCATCAGCAATGCCATGCCCCAATTGGTGAATTATAATGTAGAAATCAAGTGTTGTGACGCATGACTGACCATGCAATGGAGAAAATTACACACGTTTAGGAAAACAGCTACTGGAATCCTACTGGTTTCTGGTACAGATGACGAGTATCACCATGCAACAGAAATTAACCATAGAAGAAAAAATATCCATCACAATCTGGCATTTGACAACACCCCTAAGTCATATACTCTTGCACAGATGGAATATCAAGAATATAGCACAAACCGGTGTTATAAAAAGTAGTAAATATTTGGAGAACTAGTTTGGGACTTGGAAGAAGAAAGATTGGAAAATTAGTAACAAAAAAATTAAAGGTTAAATGCATGGCATAAGCATATGGGATTAGGAAAGAAGTATGCATATGCTCTTGTACATGATTGCACACCAGAAGGCAATCTTTGGATGAGGAAAGAACATGGAAGAGTCCCTAACGACTGCAGACAAAACAGTATAAAAATTTGATGTCAGCTAGAATCTGTTATCTGTTATGGTGTGATACTCATGATGGTGATACTCATGAATATTTTAGCCATGATCATAAGAATGGAGGCCGTCAATGCCAATACAGCATGGGTTCTAATTAACAAGCTGTCACAGCTATGCCTATGGCAGAATGCAACTTTCCCCTAACTGGTACAGTTCCTCAGGGAGACAAACTAGCTACCGTGGCAACAGTTTGATTACATTGGACCTCTTCTAGATGGAAGGATCAATGATTCATTCTGATAGTTATAAATACATATTCTGGGACAGGTTTGTTTTTTATGCCCACAGGAACAATTCAGGGTCTGATTGATATGAGGACATAAAAATTCTGCCCTCCTCTCCCAACTTGAGACAACCCTAAGTGTCATCCAAGCTTCAGAATAACACATAAGGCCAGCTGAGACCTTGAATGAAACCATAATACAGCCCATCTTTTCCATAAACTCAACCCATCTTCTTTCTTTACCATTTCTCTGATATTAATCCTAGGTGCACATTCTAAATAATCTTCTTCTGCACTTATCTCCATCTCAAAGTTTGCTTCCCAGAGGACCCAACCTGTGAAATTTATAATTAATAGTAAAANAAAACCTCAACAAAATGTCTTAACTGTAAAACGTAAATTAGAACAAGGAAACATATTCAAAGATAAGGACAAAAAAGGGGCAGGAGGACTATTAGGAAAAAACAAAAAATAAGGAGTGGGTATACAACTCACAATATTAAATGTCAAATTTGTCTTTGGGGAATTCATGAGTCAAAGGAGAGGAGAGCAATTATATAGCAAAGGAAGCAAACAATTCTTGGTATTTAAATCTTGGAAAGTCATCAGATTATATTTCAGAGTTAGATGTATCTCTCAGCAAAATCAACTGTGGAAGTAGAATTCATAATAATATTTTATCCCTACAAATAACACAAGGGTGTGATGCTGAGTTATATTCTTCTGTGTACGAAATCATTTTGGTACAAATGAATACTTCTGATATTATAACTTATGACAAAGACAAATACATCATGGACATCTAAGTTCTTCATCTTTTAAACAATATTTTTAAAATTAACATCCTCACTTTTTAATAATAAGAGATGGGCAGAAAATAGGTCTAATAGATTTTTACTCTGCCAAACATCTAGAATGCCAGATTATTTTATGCTTCATAATGAATACATATATATTCATTTGGGTAAATGAATTAAAATTGATGACTCTTTAAGCTTAAGTAGCCTAATCAAAATACATACATACAGACAGAGACAAAGGGAGGAAGGAAGGAAGCAGAGAAGCAAGGAAGATAGATGACAGAGAGACAGATGGACGGACAGATAGATATTGATCTATGAAGGAAAGTTCAGTCAAATGTGCAACAACTTGAACAGAGATCCACATGGCAGGACATAGAAATGTCTATTGTTATTGCTTTCTGGAAATATTACTAAATTTACAAAAACAACTTCAATATAGTAAAAATAGAAAGCATAAGACTGCAGGAGACTTTGAGGAATCAAAGGGTAATTATGGATGCAGTTTTTTGTTTGTTTGTTTGTTTGTTTGTCTTTTTTTGGAGAGCCTCAAAGAAAGGGAGTGCCAGAGGATATTTATTCAAATAAAAGGGAAATAGTAAGGAACACATCTGATATTAAATGGTATTCAGATTTATGCAAATATGAAAAGCAGGAAAGGAACCCAGCTTGGAATAAAGGGAACTTGGGCATATCAATTTCTTTCCATGTAGCCTGTGGGGAAAGGAAAACAAGAAAGTGAGGAGATTTCTACAAGTGTAGAGATAATTACAAAATAATTGCAGGGATATTAGGTGTGGATGAACCCAGGAGGACTGACTTAAAATCTGCTGTGTCCCTCATGGTTTTGGCTAGTGGCTAGGAAATCCCTTGTCCTGTGTTCATAACTAATCCTCCTTCTCCATACATTAATTAGGGAACATTAAAATTAGTAGCTAGCAGCCTTCTTCTCCTATCAGAGCTCAAGAAAATTATACTGTGTCCCTGAATGCTACAGACCTTGCTATGAGTTTTGTTGGTGGAAGAGCACACAAATCTGTTGTCTCAGACAGACTGCAGAAGAAGAGCATGTGCATGGCAGAAACAAAAAAGAAGTGTGAAAAGCTACCTCAGAGAGGTCCACAGCATCACTCTGGCTGATGTCCCTGGCACCAAATGGTTTAGAGTTGATCACATTAACTGGGTGCTGTTAGAGAGAATCCATATGGAAAGCAGAGGCACACAGAACACAGAACTTGGAGGATCAAAACTGGAATCGCTGGAGAAGAGTTGACAGGTGATGAGAAAAAGTGGTTTGGAGAACTCACAATACTCTTCAGGTATCTGGTAAGAGCAAATCCAGCTGCCAACCACAATTGTGGAGTAAGTCCCACAGTTCCCGTGTTCACCCCATAATTTGTGATTACCAGCTTTTCTGATAACAATCACACCATCCAACTAACCAGGTCCTGACATGTTAGCCCCCTGCCATCCTGCTACCTACACCTGTCAGGAAATCCTCATATGTCAGCTCTTTACTCTAGAATGTGTCAGGAACTGTAACTGCTCTGAAAGGATCCTGTTCAAATTCTGATTTTCTTTGGAAGAGAAAAACTTTTCCCCAATTAGAAATACTTGGCTACCTATGAATGAGAGTGTCACAGAATTAAGAATTAGAGAGCAAACTTGTAAAAAACACAGTACTAGTTGCCTGACTAGTTTGCCCCAAAATATGTTTACTTCACATAGCCTCCCTGCCATTCAGTGACCCTTGCTGGGTTTGTCATTTCTCTTGAGGTTTATCAGCATTAATAACAATTGCTTTCTAAATTATTGGCATGTTTTGCGACCTTCAGTATATACAAAGCTGATTTGTGAGTTTGCCGAAATAAGAAATTCATCGGAGAGTCTGGGAAAGAATGAAGTAATCTAACGGTACTTTTCATATAATCAAAAATATTTTTCTAATGTATAGCTTGCTTCAAAAAAATGTAATTTTTAAAAAGTTAGGATTTTTATCTGAGAACTTGTATATAAACCATAGATCTTATGTTTTCAGAAAATTCAGCCGTCAATGAAATTGAGAAGGGAGCAAATTTTCTTCATTTATTCTAAGACCTCTTCTGTCATTTCTGGTATTTCCAATCTTCCATCTGTCTTGCTAATCCACTTCTACATTTGATTCATTATAAGAAATTTGTCTTTTCACCCCTTGATTTTCTATGAATGCCTTATGCTTGAGCTTGCAAAATAACAAAACTTTCCAGATTACCTACATTGTTTTAAGAACTAATAGGCCTATAGTGGCCAACTCTCATGCTAATTGTAGCTCTGAACAGTTTAAGTCTAGAATTCCAGCCTCTATTCTGGCTAAGCTGGCCATTTGCCCATTTCCTTGTATCTGCAGTCAATCAGAATGAATCCTCTTGGCCCATACAATGTCCATTCTACTGTGTTTCAGTGGGTTCTCCTCTCTAGGTATCCTGTAAAACGTATTACAGAATCAGGTGTTTTAAGAACACAAATATTTTAAGTATATCAGCTGTTAGAAATATAGGCAAAAACAAACAAACAAACAAACAAAAAACCTAGAGTTGCACACTAGAAATTTAAAACATGGCAAAGAGCTTTATTCCAGATCCTCAAAATACATGGATTTGAATTATCTTTTCTAAAGCACTTCCTGCATATTCTTAAGAGAGGACATTCAGTCTTACACAGATACAGATGCCACAAATAAAGATAAACAAATAAATTATGTTCTTGGGTGTCATTCTTTCTACCTCTATTCTCCTGCATAGGTAACCTTTTACACTTATACACTAATCATAGTATGAGAATTTATCAGTCTGATCATACTGTTCCTGACTTAAAGACAATTGGGAATAATAAGGTAATAGAAGAGTAGCCAAAATATGAGATAGAGAAATTTATCAAACTGGTTAAAAAGAAATTTTCAATCAAAATTAAAAAGCCTAAATTTTTGTGTCCACAGGTATGGCAAAATACTACTGAGAGGTCAGTAGTTTAATTCTTTGCCTGGGTGATTTTGCTGTTTCTAATGCTGTGAGCCACATGCATGTAACATTTAGTTGTGGCACGATGTTTGTGGGTGCCATTCCTGAAAACAGTGATGTGCCTCTATGGATCTGTCTTTCCCCTTCAATGATATGACTGAGATGGATGATTTGATGTTAGAGTTCTAGCAAAATCAGGCAGACTCAATATGATGACTTTGGAGAAAAGGAGTAAGTAGAAGAGGAACAGTAGCCTGGACTGAGGAATTTCTTTGGTTTGCAGCAGGAAGCCC
>NW_007726790.1:676172-682791 GCF_000696425.1 Galeopterus variegatus | reverse complement strand
ATGACTGAGATGGATGATTTGATGTTAGAGTTCTAGCAAAATCAGGCAGACTCAATATGATGACTTTGGAGAAAAGGAGTAAGTAGAAGAGGAACAGTAGCCTGGACTGAGGAATTTCTTTGGTTTGCAGCAGGAAGCCCAAGGACACTATGACCTTTTCCAACATTACAGTCTTCATGCCTTCTGTGCTGACACTCATAGGGATCCCAGGCCTGGAGGCTGTGCAGAGGTGGATTGGGATTCCATTCTGTGCCATGTATCTCACAGCTATGGTTGGAAATTCCTTGCTTCTAACCATCATCAAATCAGAGCCCAGCCTGCATGAGCCCATGTACGTATTCTTAGGCATGCTAGCAGCCACAGATATTGCTCTTGCTAGCAGCATTATCCCCAAGATGCTTGGTGTCTTCTGGTTTCATGTGCCAGAAATCTATTTTGATTCCTGTTTGCTTCAAATGTGTCTCATCCACACATTTCAGGGTATAGAGTCAGGCATTCTGCTGGCCATGGCACTGGACCGTTATGTGGCCATCTGTTATCCTTTAAGATATGTCACCATTTTCACCCACCAGCTGGTCACCCAAATACATTCTGTGGCAGTACTCAGGGCTGTCATTTTTGTGGCCCCAAGCCTCCTCCTGATAAACTGCCGGTTTCAATTTTATCACACAACAGTCATCTCCCACTGCTACTGTGAACACATGGCCATTGTGAAACTGGCTGCAGGAGATGTCCAGGTCAACAAAATCTATGGTTTGTTTGTGGCCTTCACTGTTGCAGGGTTTGACCTCACTTTCATCGCATTGTCTTACATCCATATATTTATCACAGTTTTTCGTTTGCCCCAGAAGGAGGCGAGGTTTAAGGCCTTCAATACCTGCATCGCTCACATCTGTGTCTTCCTTCAGTTCTACCTCCTTGCCTTCTTCTCCTTCTTCACACATAGATTTGGTTCTCATATCCCCCCTTATATCCACATCCTGTTCTCCACAATGTACTTGCTGGTCCCTCCTTTTCTCAACCCACTTGTTTATGGTGTAAAGACCAAGCAGATCCGCATTCATGTGATAAAAATATTCTCTTCATAAAATCCATATGTATTAATTATACGTGCTTTCCACTTTGTGCAATAGTAACTATCCATTAATTAAAGTGCATTATTTGATATCTTTGTTTTTCCATTAAAATGATTTGTGAAGTTTGCCAAGATCATAGCTGAATGTCCCATCAATATAGCCCATGAAAGCAATCAATCAACAGCATTGTAAATCCTACCTGGGAAATGAGTGTAAGAAACCTAAAACAAGTGAAATAATGAACATATGCTGGGTTTTTTTTTTCCCTCCTTTCTTTAATCCTTAATTTTGTTTCCTACTCTAAGAATCCTATTTATCTGTCACTAAATTTAAGTGCACCGAATTCTTGTTCTTCTGGAGTGTTCTGGTGCTCAGTGAAAACAACTTGCTCTTTTGGATTTTGATCATCCCAGTCATTTAAAAATTAAAGGAAGTGCATTTTAAAAAGTGTTCTTATCTAAAAAGTTCTATTTATATCTGATGAGACAATGAAGTATAAAAGTTTAAATACATTCCCAAAGTCATTCAGGGAGTTATAAGCACAAAAATCTTGAGAACTCAGGTATTTTCTTTTACACATCAGTACTTTTTCTGCTACCTTCATCCACCAATTTCTTCTTTATTATTTCATCAAGTGTTATCAAAAACCTACAATATTATAAATATAAAGCTAGACCACAGTGACATAGTGGTGAATTTGATACAGAGCTTTAAGTTTCATGAGTTTGTAGCCATATAGCTTCTGGAAATAGGGAAAGAGAGAAAAAAAGGGAGGGTGGGAGGGAGGGGGAGAGAGAGAGAGAGGGGAGTATGTACATAAAGAGAATGAAGTATTGAAATCTGACTCAGAGCAATGTGGCCAGTTAAATATGTTTGGTTTTATTTTTTTACTTAGGTAGTGTGACTCTTGAGGATCTATGAACAAGTAACCATTGAATCAAGGACACAGCACGGCAAATGGTTGAGAACAGAGATTTAAAGCAGAGAATGTAGCTTAAAGTAAATGCAGCTTTTTCAATATGGTTTGAGTGTAAGGTAAATTTCAGGGACAGATGGAAAATATGGATATTAAAGATAGACATGAATGCTGGGAAGAGTTTCTGCACTTTCCTTTTATTCTGAGAACTATATTATGTTATTAGAGAGTATTTCTCTACAATAAACTCGTGTGTGTGTTTGTGTGTGTGCATGTGTGTGTGTGCGCGCATGTATGTACTACCTGAATATTTGGCAGTGCACTCTCAGCTCATGTAGAACATCATGCATTGAAATGAGTCAACGCTAGTATATTAATGGAGAGATGGATTATTTTCTCTGAGATTACCCATGTGAGAACATAGGGTTACTCAAATGTTCTGGAAAAATCTCAGTTTGTATACCATTTTATAAAGGTTATAGAAAATATTTGCTGTATGTGGATTCCTAGACTTTTTTTTTTTTTTTTTTTTTTTTTTTTTTTTTTTTTTTATCCTTTTTGAGACCGGCCGCACCGCGCTCAGCCAGTGAGCACCGTGAACGCACTGGTTATCCCTATATAGGATCCGAACCCACGGGCGGGAGCGCTGCTGCGCTCCCAGCGCCGCACTCTCCCGAGTGCACCACGGGCTCGGCCCCAGATTCCTAGACTTTGAATGAGAAAATTAAAATCACCACATATGTATGAAGTAGTGGATTGCTTGCCACATAGTTAATGGATACTCTGGCTAGATACAGGGACTGGGCTTTATCAGATATTGATGTCTGCTAAGGATGATTATATTGTAAATATAGAGGCTATCTTGAGGTATCTTTTGAGACTGTTTTAAGTATCAATATTTATTACAGGTGAATGGATTAAATTAACAGTAGGGGTGCTTGTTCTAGAAAACATGATTTTCTTCAGAAAAAAAAAAAAAAAAACTAATGTGGCACTGGGGAAACCTGATAAACATATCCTTAACAAACTGATTAAGGTTAACTTCATAATGAATTAGTCAACTTGATATCAACATCAAATGCCCTATATTGTTTTTTTCCTTAAATATGTAACCTCTGCGTAATCATGAATTTATATAATTTTGAAAAAAACATAAGAAAATACAAAATTGAAGGACACTGCAAAAAATAACTTACCAGTAAAGTTCAAAAGTGTAAAGATAAAGAAGAGGAAGAAGCAGTAGAGAGCAGAGCAATGGTTACCAGAGGTGGGGGAGGGGCAGGGAGGAGAAAGAGTGGACTACAGGGTACAAGACTGTACTGTCTACCCTGAGTGAGTCACTGCGCAGTGTAGGAATGCATTGAAACAACACAGTGTACCCCACAAAAGTAAAAATAAATAAAATTGAAAAAAAGAAAAAGAGAGATTGGATGATTGGAGGAGACTGAAGAAGATGCATGGGACATAACGACTAACTGCAATGTCGTATTCTGGATTGAACCTTGGATAAGAAAAAATAATTTTTGTGATAAAACTATGGAAATAGGAAATTCAAATAAGTTCTGTAGTTCTGTCAATACTGTATACCAATGTTAATTTTTATTGCTGTACCATAGTTACAGAACATTTTATATTAGAGGCAGCTGTGTGAAAGATATTATTAGGAACACTCTGTATTATCTTTGAAGCTTTTCTTGTAAATTTATCTTAACATGAAACATAGTAAGATACTTAAATTGTAAGAAAAAGTAACAATTCAGTTCTGCCTAACCACACATTTAGCTATAATAATTCATGAATAAAATTAATTACACCTTATGCATATTTAATGGTAATGTTCATTGTACAACTTAAAAACACTTATCCTTTCAACAAAAGGGGAACACAAAGGCTATTTGTCATTATGTGTTACTTTCAGCTTAGTGCACCTCCTTCTTGATATTCATTAAATGAAGAATTGTGATATTGGACTAACACTATTATCACATCTTGCCTCATACAGTAGTAGATGGAAGATGAGACAGGAAAGATAGTTCGTTTGCATACACAAACATGTATTTATCAATAACTATTACCAAATTCCAGTTTTATTTCCAACATACAAATACTTGTACATGAGAGTCATCACCTGGATGAACTGAAAATCAACAATCTTTTTGAGGGGGCAACAGAAAACTGAGGTCATAGGAAAAAACACAACCTCAAATCTGGAGAACAGGAACAGCCAGAGAAACATAGTCGATATCTGCTTGTCTGGAAGGCAAGTTTCTGGAATGATAAACATGTAGGAACACAAGTATGGTGAATTTAAGGAATTTCTAGAATCTTGGAGATAGACACTCCTTGGGGGGGCACATCTTTGGATGGGGGCACACATTTTTGTGAAAAATGTTTCTGGGAAACCAAGTTCTCACAAGGAATATCTGAGAAAGATTCACTCATGGCTGTAGGAAGTGAAGTGGAAGAATAATTATTCAGAGCCTTCCCCATAACAAAGTCCTGTTCTTCCTGGTAAAAGACTTTGCCACAGGTTTATCCCATATGGGGGAAGGGAATTCCTCCAACTCCAGTCATCTCCAGCCATCCTATCTCACCTGTTGGGGGGAAATACCTAATCAAAATATATCAGAAATTCAAAGAAATAGATTGGGAACAGTCAAGTTGGAGAAGAGAACAGAGGACTAGGCAGGGTGGAAGCTACACAACTGGAGAAAGACTTGTGAAGGTAAAGCCCTGAGCCAAAGCGCCACTAGAAGACCGAGAATTAAGTGGAAGATTATAGAGAATTGCCTTTCCACAACCTACCCCACATTAACAGGGTTCCAGTATAACAGTGCATTACTGCTGAAAAAGCAGAGAAACAGAGATTCTTAATAGAATCAGTACTTAAGGAAGCTCAATAGAAAATTGGACATTAATTGATGAAAATGTAAATACTTTTTCAAAAGTTTGAAGGATCCCCAAAAGGAATGCAATCTGTGAAAAAGAATCTAACTGTAATACATGTGTGTGAAACCACCTCACTGTAGGGAGTAGAAGGAAAGGTGCTGACTGAAGCAACTGTGGGTAACATCTTCATCCTTTTTTTCACGGTTAATGAAAACCATCATCTATAGTGTTAAGAACCAACAAATCCATAGGAGGGTCTAGAGGTGGTTCGCTAAAAATCCCTGAGTACCAGAAGTTGCAAGAGGAATGCCTAATAAGTAAATGATTTGTGGGCAAATAATTGTTATCGTTTTTTGTAATACTTTACAGGTTAAAGGCATATTTACAGTCATTTTATCATTTACTTCTCCAAATCCAGATAAATAGGCTGAGAAAATTTTACTGACTATTTCTAAATTTTAAAACTATGTATAGTAGTAACTAAGGTGAATTATGTTCAGTAGCGTGCCAATGAGCACTTTCCTAGGAAATGACTAAATTTGTAGTATAATTTATGCTTTTTGAACTCTACTTGAGACTATGATTTTATTTTTTCATGTAAGTGTTGTATGTGTACATTTACTATGTATGAGAAAAGCATATTTGTGCACATTCTTATCATGTGTCAAAAATTAAATTTCTTGAGGTCATTCATATCTTTTCTACTTATAAATAATAATTGAGCAAAACCGTACCCCAAACCTACTCTGTCTCATCTAACGGAATACATGATGTTGGTAGATTGGATTGTTTAATGCAAAAGATGCGGTGAATAATAACATTGAATCAGCTATTACACCTCTACATATCCTACCCCTTACTCCCACGTATACACATCCATACATTTTAGTGAATACGGAATACTTTAAAATGCTCGTGAGATCTGCTAATTGAATTTATCTATCTATCTATCTATCTATCTATCTATCTATCTATCTATTTATTTATTTATTTATGCTTTGCAGATTGAATTTTAGTCTTGGTGTCAGCAAACATAAAATTTTAAAGACAGCTTGATGATCCTCTTCATTTTATAGGAGAAGGTGCTGAAGCACAGAGATATTAAGTAAGACATTAATGGCTAAGCTGGTAATAGAATTGTGGTTTTCAGAATCTTCTGAATATATGTTTCATTTTAAGTCTCACTGTCCTTATGTGTAATGTTAGGGGATTCAACTTAATCATTAAATCTAAGTATACAATTATTTGGTTCTTGCTTTAAAAAAAAATATTAACCACTCTACTAAAAAATTAAAATTAGAAATCATGTATCAGCTTCAAGATTTTGTTTGGTATATTGTCACTCTGTCATTGCTATGCATTAGCTATCCATGACTGGAACAGTGGTTATCAGTTATGAGCAGAGCTTAAATGCAGTTAAACTACTTAGATCGGTGGAAGCAAAGCTGTCACACATTTACCATCCAATACATAAAGTTCCATCAACAATATTCAAAGAATATAAACATATTTAATTGTGAAAATTAATATTGGGATTGTTACCTCTTAGTTTGTATTTTAGTGAATGTATCCTCAAATTATTCTTGAAAACAAACATGATTTTTTTTTTTCTTTTGATTAAAAGACTCGGAATTTATGCTTTTGACTCTTGCCTTTTGCAGTTGCCACCAGTGATCCCCCAGGCACATCCCCACAGTTCAGTCAGCCTAGACAGCTCTGCCCTTGTCTGGTTACCTTC
>NW_007726790.1:674059-675605 GCF_000696425.1 Galeopterus variegatus | reverse complement strand
GTTTGTATTTTAGTGAATGTATCCTCAAATTATTCTTGAAAACAAACATGATTTTTTTTTTCTTTTGATTAAAAGACTCGGAATTTATGCTTTTGACTCTTGCCTTTTGCAGTTGCCACCAGTGATCGCCCAGGCACATCCCCACAGTTCAGTCAGCCTAGACAGCTCTGCCCTTGTCTGGTTACCTTCCTCTGATTGATTTATTTCATTCCAGCTCCCTACTTTTTTCCATATTGTCTGTCTCCCCTGTAAGACCTATCCCTCTCCTTATGGACAATTTCCTAAAGATTCTACTTGCAAGTCATTGTTAATCCACCTGCTCCAGTTGCGGTGCAAAAGCACATAATGGGTTGCTTCTCGTTAGGAGAATTTGAGAAATAAGAGTGGGAAGGAACTTTCCCATTCAAATATTATATTGATTAATAATGATGATATAAGTAACCCCTATTGTACATATACATTGATGTTTATACAACAGTCAACTGGGTTTTGGAAATTTTAAATTTTGTATAAGTTTATTTTTTATTCTAAATGTATTTCTAAGAAAAGAGGAAGTTTTCAAATATTCAAGCCTCTATAAAGTCTCATGAGGTGCTTCCCTAATTTCTTTACTACACACACTTACTAGAAGTCACATTAGACTGAAACAAGCCCCAGTGAGTAATTGTGAAAAAGGAAAAGTTTTATTCAAAACGTTGACATGAAATGTCAGAGTCAAAACATTCTGCTTTTATACTAATAAGTTATTT
The DNA here is from genome assembly GCF_000696425.1 of Galeopterus variegatus. Taxonomy (NCBI): domain Eukaryota; kingdom Metazoa; phylum Chordata; class Mammalia; order Dermoptera; family Cynocephalidae; genus Galeopterus; species Galeopterus variegatus. The sequence goes on along the minus strand of NW_007726790.1, from coordinate 674,856 downwards.
TAATTAATTTTTGACTAAGTTGATAACTTATAATTAGAAATTAGCTATTTCTTAAACCATTATGTTATATGTATGGATATATATATATACACACACAGAGATATGTATATACACATATATGTATATATTTACATACAAATATGTATATATAATCAATCATCATTATTCACAGATTCTATGCCCACATGCTTTCACAACTATAAGTAAATGTGCACAGAGAGGTAAAATTTACTAGTGGCCAATGTGCACATTCCCAGCTGAGGCCAATAAGAAGATACTCCTTGTTTCGGCTGTTGTACTATAAACATGTACCTATTTGTGGTCTACCTAGTGCCATGTTTTTTCCCATTTTTGTGGTGATTTCACTGTTTAAATGGCCCCCAAGCATAGTGCAGATGTGTTGTCTAGTGTTCTGAAAAACAAGGTAATGTACTGTGATGTACATTACAGAGAATGTACATGTCTTAGATAAGCCACCTTTAGGCATGAGTCACAGTGCTCTTGGTGGTGAGTTCAATTTAATGAATCAAGAACATGGTACATCCATTAAAAGGAAAAGGAAATCTACCAATCTGCACATGATGCTGCTCTAGAAACTGCTAAAGTAATATCTATAGTGTGTGATAAACCTATGGAAAAAACGGAAAAGTGGCTAACATTTGTGGATTTATGAGATGACGACCTACTAAAAAAAAAGTGTGGTAGTAAACAACATTGTTGTTAAGCTGAAATTCAAAGAAATTTACAGACACATTACCAAGTGACAGGAAATGTTAAGCCATTCTCTGCTATAAAAA
>NW_007726790.1:672150-673557 GCF_000696425.1 Galeopterus variegatus | reverse complement strand
AAAATCTCATATCTTTCTTGGAAAATGCAGTGGTATAACTTACATTTTTATCAGTATGACAGTGTGTCCAGTGTTTTGTTAAGGGACTGAGAGAGCTTTGATGAAGAGAAATCTGATAGGGAGTTCTCTCAGTTCTCCTGATTCCTCCCATTTTAAACAAGTGCAACACCAAGCAATTGGAAGAAATAGACCTGTCATCAACTGTGTAATATACCACTTACTAAGATGTAATTTGTCTACTCAAATCTCCCATATTAAGTACTAGTTTCTTTATAGTTCCCCTTTTCTGCACTCGTGAACTTGGAGAGTTTGTAGTATGAGTGTATGTGTGTGTGAGCGCTAGAGAGAGAGCGAGTTCATTAAAAATTGAGTATGGTGACTCTATGGCATTTACTTTACATATGTTTGTGTTGTTTTTTGATATCTAGTAGAGGTTATTGAGTCTAGAAAACATACCCAATTCATTTGTGCATCTTCATCAACACTTGTTATAGATTCCCAGAGCATTACAGTTATCTGTTATTGCTTATCTAAATTTATTAGAAAATTTGTGGGTACTAATAAGGGATAACGATATAAATAAAGTCTTCTAGAGTGCTGACAGCTTTCTGCTTATTAGTCTTGGTCTTATTTACAGGTTTATGTTCAGTTCACAGAATTTCATCAAGTGTTACATTTATAATACCTGTACTGTTTTATGTGTATATTTTCTTCAATAAAATTACAAAAGAAAGGAAAAATAAATTCAAAAAATAATTAAAATAAATTAAAAATAAAATAAATTCATCTGGTTACTGGAACACTGTCTTGTATTTTACAACAGAAATTATGCCAGCTGTCTTTATAGGTCTCTACTTACTCTTTCACTTTTGTACATTAAATTAATAAAGTAACAAAATAAATTCATACCTAATAATAAGGTTCCTATGGATCAAAGAATTTAACTTTTAGGATACGAAAAGACAGAAAAATAAGATTGATAAAACATAGCCTTTATTATCAGCTTCTGCTATAAGCTTTATTTTCCATTCACTTGAAATAATTGCCTCAAACGTGCTTGCAAAAACTGAGATTCATGGATGTTAGTAACTTACCCAGCACCATACTGCAATCAGTGGAAGTTCTGGCATTCAAGCCTAGGTGTGCTTGATTCCAAAGTTGATTTGCCTTCTACTGTATTTCTTCTTAACTTAACATTCTGCATTCTGACCTCTTTATTTCTATATCAATATATGTTCTCTAACTCAACCTAAATTCAAAACTGTATTGCTTTCTGATGAGCAGCATGTTCTCCATTGCTCTTTTATGCTCTTGCTTGAATTCTCTTCACTTCATATATATGTACAAATAATTGGGGAAAAGAAAAAAAATAAAGCTTACGTATCATTATTAATAAAATGACAAATT
>NW_007726790.1:670464-671458 GCF_000696425.1 Galeopterus variegatus | reverse complement strand
AATAATTGGGGAAAAGAAAAAAAATAAAGCTTACGTATCATTATTAATAAAATGACAAATTGAATATTGTTAAAAAAAGGGAAAAAAAAAAGAAATGTTCTTCAGAAGAAATACCTCTACCTAAAAAACCATGATCCATTTCCAAGACCATATCGTATACTTAATTATTAACTTGTCTTTCCCCAAAACCTTCACTTAAATATTAAATGTCAACTTCCTCTTCTTTTAAGGCCTTTGGTATTTTCTACAGTTCTGTTAACAACTATCAAAGTCTTATTTTACACTTTTGTTGTTCCAGTTTCTGATATCTTTCAAAAGTCTCACAGTTTCTTATAGTGTGGAGTGTGTCTGACTCTTCTTTATATTTTGTATCAGCAGCACTGCACTGTGGAAGAGACTTTAACTGTCCCCCAGTATGGACTCTAACTTTTTTTGCCCAGGGAATAGACTCCTCTCTACCTCGACCACCCTATGGTTTAAGCTCACCACATGGCCTTTCCTCTAGATTGAATTTTCCTTTCACTCCAGTCCCTGGTTAAGCACATGCTTGGGTTCCTGACAAAGGAATATGAGAAAAAAATCCACATTATATTTCTTATCCTGGGCAAGACTAAGAATGTTTAAATTAAATTTGCAATGTGATGTTACTGTACATATACAAGAAAATGAAAGACTGATGGAACAAAATGCTGGCAAGAACATGAAGCAAGTAGGATAGTCAAACACTGCTGCAGTGATATACACTGGCACGATCACTTCCTTCTAAAATCAGTTTTAAAAAAAATCTTGTCATGGTCTATTAAAGCCAAACATATGAATAACGTATGATCTGGCAATTCTAATCCTATACATATACTCCTCCAAATGCAACTACCAATATATTACCAGTATATTACCAATACTGAGTAAATTAATGCCCATAGCAGCACTATTTTAATAACAAAAATACTGGAGTAGTACATTATCCCCCTCCAAAAAAAGCATAGAATTTAAA
>NW_007726790.1:665812-670002 GCF_000696425.1 Galeopterus variegatus | reverse complement strand
AAAATCTTGTCATGGTCTATTAAAGCCAAACGTATGAATAACATATGATCTGGCAATTCTAATCCTATACATATACTCCTCCAAATGCAACTACCAATATATTACCAGTATATTACCAATACTGAGTAAATTAATGCCCATAGCAGCACTATTTTAATAACAAAAATACTGGAGTAGTACATTATCCCCCTCCAAAAAAAGCATAGAATTTAAAGAAAGTGTGGTATATTCAAATAATTAAATATTATAACACAATAAGAAGGGACAGTCTATTTTTTCTGTGAAGCAAGTGAGTCTCATAAACATAAAGCTGTGCCAAACGTGAATGAGTTTTTGCTGCAATATCTCATTCATGTACATTTCAAAACAAGTCAGGCTTTTCTTTGGTATTAGAAATTAGTACAGCAGTAAATTAGAGAAAAATAGCAATAAAATAAATTAGGTAAACAAATAGTAATAAAATTAGATAGGTAATAGATATTAGGACATGTATGGTAGGTAGAGACAAGAAGGTGCAAGGTTAAAAGGAGTTTCTGTCTTGCTGTCATGTTGTTCTTCATCTGAATACCTTTTTCCCTAGGTTGTTCAGTATGTGAATATTCATCAAAGTGTAAAAGTGCAGTCTCAGGATTGGTACACTTTTTTATTTGTTTGATATACTTCAATGAAAAATTCAAAGTTAATATTTTGAAAAAGAAATAAAAATTTAAGAAAAGAGATAAAAAGGTAGAGAAATAAAAAGCCAATAATTAGATGAAGGATTTAAATATTGATATATTAGTAATTATCTAAGATGCAATTCACTGAATGCTCTAATTAAAAGACAAAAAATTCAAAATAGATAATGAACAACACCCATACCTACGCTGCTTCAAATAGAAGTACAAAAATGAAAAGGTTAAGGTAAAATAGAAATTAGATTAAAAATGGAAATAAGATAGAAAGGTTAAAGCCAAAAAAAAAAGAAAAGAAAAAGAAAAGAGGACAATTACTGGAACTTTAAACAGTAAACAGATGTCATAGCTATTTTGCATAAGAAAAAGTACATTTGAAAGAGAAGGAAGGAGTAGTTGGGAAAAAATGACAATTGCCACTTTATCGTTTTGTTGTTGCTGCTGTTGCTGCCTTCGCTGGACTGTTTCTTGAGTACCCTATTATTACAAACATGTTGTTGGGATAACAATGCTTTAAGGATTTGGTTGGACTCTTAACAAGTCTCAAAGTATTATTCCACTAAAAAAAATCAAAACTTTTCATTCCAAAAAAAAAAAGTAAATGTCTAGGAATCAAAGGGGTATTTTCTAGTAATAAACATTGATGCTTAATTAGGAAAAAAAAAAAATTCAAAGTATAGCGACAAATAACAAAGACTCAAAATATTGAAAGCCAAAATATAAATTATCAAGTAGAGTATCATACATATCTACAATCACCATTGGAAATATTTATACAAATCTCCATATTCTTGCCTAAATAATATGCTGTTACTCTATCTGGGCCTTCATAATAAATTGTTCATTTGAGGAAGTAATTCTGCTGCTCAAGTGTTCATTCTCTGTGTCGAATTGGTTGATTATTTGAAACAAAATTTAACATGAAATGTTGGTCTGTCATGGACATTTGAGAAACCTCTGAATTATGTTTTGGATAATTACTGTATTTACAACAGCAGTTTTTCTTTTCATCATCCAATCCTGTCTTTTATTTCAGTAAAATTATATACTCCTTTTCTACTCACTTCTAAATAATGAAACAACATAAAGCGTAGCAGAATTAAACGTCTTTTGCATATGGAATAAAATCCAGAGGGACTAGAAGCCAGAAATTGATACTAATATTGACTTAAAAATATGAAGAATTTATTATTCTTTCAAATTCACTATGTGTAGTAATGAAGCAGAAGTGCAAGACTATAGATGAACCATATAAAATGTCTTAGTTTTGCATGAAAGATTTATTTGTTTTATTATTCTAAACCATAATGAAAGCAAATGAAATCTAGACAGATTGACAAGTGGGTTTACACAGAGGAAATCCCTGAATTTCTACACTACACATAGTTTATAGTGTACAAAGTGCTTGCACATATTTACCTCTTCTGAAAGCATCCAGCTACACTGTTTGAATGGTGAGTGTTTGTGGGAGGCAAGAAGAAAGGAAAGATATAATTTCTTTCTTTTTTTTTTTTGTTTTAGGATACATATTAATTTCAATTAATTATTTATTTATTACTTAATTTATCTATATATAATGTAGTTTACCAATTCCTCCCTTTCCCCTCTCACTCTCCCCTATCCCCCATCAACATGGTATCTGTCCACTTGCCTTAACAACTTAACAAATTCAAGGAATTGTAATTGTTGTGTCTAAAGACCCTGTTCCACATTTATTTGTCTATTTATATATTTATTTTTATTAGCTCCCACAGATAAGTGAGAATATGCTTGTCTTATTTCACTTAATATAATTTTCTCTAAGATCATCCATGTTGCTGCAAATGGTAGTATTTATTTATTTATTTTTTTATAGCAGAGTAATATTCCATTGTGTAGATATACCAATTTCCTTATCCACTCATCCGATGATGGGAATTTAGGCTGGTTCCAACTCTTGGCTATTGTAAATAGTGCTGCAATAAACAAGGGAGATATGATGACTTCCATTTATTTGGGCATACACCCAGCAGTGGGATAGCTGGGTCATATGGGAGATCTATCTGTAGTAGTTTGAGGAAACTCCATACCAATTTCCATAAAGTCCACACCATTTTGCAGTCCCACCAAGAATGTAGGGGGGTTCATTTTTCTTTGCAACCTCACCAGTATTTATCATTCTCCATCGTTTGGATATTAGTCATCCTGACTGGAATGAGATGGTATCTCAAAGAGGTTTTGATTTGCATTTCCCAAATGCTGATTGATGTTGAGCATTTTCTCATGTGTCTCTTGGCCATTCATATACCTTCCTTTGAGAAATGCCTATTCAGATCCTTTGCTCATTTTTTAATTAGGTTATTATTATTATTATTTTTTTTTCTGTTAAGCTGATTGAGTTCCTTGCATATTCTGGATATTAATCCTTTGTCGGATGTATATTTTGCATATATGTTCTCCCACACTGTTTGTTCTCTTTTCACTCTGTAATTGTTTCTTTTGCTGTGCAGAAGCTTTTCAGTTTGATATAATCCCACTTGTTTATTTTTCCTTTAGTTGCCTGTGCTTTGGGGGTCATCTTCATGAAGTCTGTACCCAATCCTACTTCCTGGAGTGTTTCCCCTATGTTTTCTTTAAGAAGTTTTATTGTTTCAGGATGTATATTTAATTCTTTCACCCATTTTGAGTTGATTTTGCTATTTGCTGAGAGGTACAGGTCTAGTTTCATTCTCCTACATATGAATGTCCAATTTTCCCAGCACCATTTATTGAAGAGTCTTCCCCAGAGTGTAGTCTTGGTGCCTTTGGTAAAGATCAGATGGCTGTAGGTGCATGGGTTTATTTCTGGATTCTCTATTCTGTTCCATTATTCTGTGTATCTGTTTTTATGCCAGTAACATGCTCTTTTCATCACTGTAGCTTTATAGTATAGTTTAAAGTCAGGTTATGTTATGCCTCAGGCTTTATTTTATTTATTTATTTATCTTTTGCTCAGAATTGTTTTTTTCTATTTCTGAGAAAAATGTCACTGGAATTTTGATGGGGATTGCAATGAATCTGTACATCACTTTGGGTAGTATGGACATTTTCATATTGTTAATATTTCCAATCAAAGAGCATGGGATATATTTCCATCTTCTTGTGTCCTTTTTAATTTCTCTCAACAGTGACTTGTAGTTCTATTCCTAGGTGATTTATTTTTTTGGTTACTATTGTAAATAGGCTAGATTTCTTTTTTTTCTTTTTTTTTAATTTTTATTTTGTCAATATACAATGTATATGATTATTATGGCCCTTCACCGACACCTCCCGCCCTCCTCCCTCTCTCCCCTCCCCCCCAAGAATGTCCTTTCCGTTTGCTTGTTGTAACAACTTCAAATAGGCTAGATTTCTTGATTTATTTTTCTGCTAGTTCATTGTTGGAGTATAGACATGTTACTGATTTTTACTTGTTAATTTTGTATCCTACAACTTTGCTGAAATCATTTATGAACTCTAAGAGGTTTTTTTGCAGAGGCTTTAGGCTGTTCAATATAT
>NW_007726790.1:663385-664987 GCF_000696425.1 Galeopterus variegatus | reverse complement strand
CCATTTTCTTGTTGTAAGAGCTTTAGCTCCCTCCAATAAGTGAAAACATGTGGTATTTCTTTTTCACTGCCTGACTCGTTTCACTTAATATTATTCTTTCAAGGTCTTTTTTATGGCAGAGTAGTATTCCATGATGTATATATACCGCAGTTTCCTGATCCAATCATCCATCAATGGACATTTAGGTTGGTTCCATATCTTGGCAGTTGTAAACAGAGCTGTGATGAACATGGGAGTGCAGGTATTTCTTTGACATGATGATTTCAATTCCTCTGGGTATATACCCAGAAGAGGGATTGCTGGATCTTTAAAGTGAAGTGTTAGGTTGATTAAACAACCTTCTTCACATTGGGAGAATGTGCCTTCTTCATATTCTTCTGAAGTAAGATTTCAATGCAAAAAATTTCCCCTTTAGTACTGCTTTTACAGTATCCCACAGGTTTTGGTATGATATGATAGTATTTTCATTAGCTTCAATAAATTTTTGACTTCCTGTTTAATTTCTTCTTAGATCCATATGTCGTTAAGTAGAATATTGTTTAATTTCTATGTATTTGTATAGTTTCCAGAGTTTTGTTATTGATTGCTAGTTTTAATCCATTGCCATCTGAAAAAATACATGGAATAATTCCAATTTTTTTTTTTAATCTGTTGAGACTTGATTTGTGACCTAGTGGGTGATCTACTCTGGAGAATTTTTCATGTGCTGATGAGAAGAATGAATATTCTGAGGTTGTTGGATGGAATGTTCTGTAGATATTTGNATGTTTGCCTCATAGAATGAGTTTGGGAGAATGGTCTCTGTTTCAATTTTTTGAATGCTTTGCAGAGAATTGGTGCTAATTCTTCTATAAAGATTTGGTAGAATTCTTCAGTGAAGGCATCCAATCATAGGCTTTGCCTTGTTGGGAGACTGCTGATTACAGTTTCAATCTCTTTGTTATTGGTTTGTTCAGATTTTCTATGTCTTCTTGGCTCAGCCTTGGTAGTTTGTGTTTGTCCAAAAATTTATCCATTTCCTCCAGATTTTCATATTTGTTGGCATATAGTGTCTTATAGTAGTCTCTAATGATTCCTAGCATTTCTTCAGTATCTGTTGTAATATCACATTTTTCATTTTGAATTTTTGTTACTTGTGCCTTCTCTCTTCTTTTTTTTTTCTAGTTAACCTTGCTATTGGTTTCTTTATTTATCTTTTCAAAGATCAAGTTTCAGTTTCAGAGATCTGTCGTATCGTTTTGGGTTTATATGTCATTTGGTTCTGCTCTCATCTTAAAGATTTCTTTCCATCTACTAACTTTAGGTTTGTATGGTTATTGATTTTCTATTTTTAAAAAAATATATATTATGAATATTCAAGAGATACAAAGCTAATTATCAGCCCTTATGCCCACAACGTAAGGGCCAGATTCACACTGGGAGCACATCCATCATCAAAAACTGTGGTCTTTCTTTCCTTCCTTCTTTCTCTTTTAGCGCCCACATATGAGTGAACACATGCGGTATTTATTCTTCTGTGCTTTGCTTATTTCACTCAACATAAGTTTCTCCAGGTTAATTCATGTTGTTGCAAATGGGAGTATATCATTCTTTTTTTTTTTT
>NW_007726790.1:660872-661719 GCF_000696425.1 Galeopterus variegatus | reverse complement strand
TAAGTAGAATATTGTTTAATTTCTATGTATTTGTATAGTTTCCAGAGTTTTGTTATTGATTGCTAGTTTTAATCCATTGCCATCTGAAAAAATACATGGAATAATTCCAATTTTTTTTTTTAATCTGTTGAGACTTGATTTGTGACCTAGTGGGTGATCTACTCTGGAGAATTTTTCATGTGCTGATGAGAAGAATGAATATTCTGAGGTTGTTGGATGGAATGTTCTGTAGATATTTGCCAAGTCCAATAGTCTAAAGTGTTGTTTAGATCTTGTGTTTCTCTGATGATTTTTTGCCTAGATGATCTATCCAGTATTGACAGTGGGGTGTTCAGGTTCCCTACTATTATCATATTAGTGCCTATCCCTTTCTTTAGGTCTAACACTGTTTTCTTTATAAATTTGGCTGCTCTGATATTGAGTGCATATATATTTACGATTGTTATGTCTTCTTTTTGGATAGATCCTTTTATCATTATATAGTGGCCTTCTTTATCTTTTTTATGGTTTTTGATTTAAAGTCTATTTTATCTGATATAAGAATGGCTACTCCAGCTCGTATTTCATTTCTATTTGCATGGTATACCTTTTCCCATCCTTTCACTTTTAGTCTATGTTTGTCTTTACAGTTGAGGTGAGTCTATTGAGGGCAGCATATTGTTGGGTCCATATTTTTAATCCAATCAATCAGTCTGTCTTTTGAATGGGGAATTCAATCCTTTTACATTAAGAGTTATTATTGACAGATGTTGATTTACCCCTGCAATTTTATTGATTTTTGTTTTTATGTTTTAAGTATCTTTTGTTCCTTTCTTTCTGATTTACTGTTTGTCTTCTGTGTTTGTTG
>NW_007726790.1:657802-659626 GCF_000696425.1 Galeopterus variegatus | reverse complement strand
TTTTTTTTTTTTTTTTTTTTTTTGTTGTTGTTGTTGTTGTTGTTGTTGTTGTCTTTTAGTATTTTAAATGTATCATCACGTTCTCTTCTGGCTTCTAAGGTTTCTGATGAAAAGTCAAATGTTAATATGATAGGGGTTCCCATATAGGTGACTTGATGTTTCTCTCATGCTTCTTTTAAGATTCTCTCTTTGTCTTTGAGTTTCTCCGGTTTGACTATAACATGTCTGGGAGAGGAACTTTGTGCATTGTATATGTTTGGGGATCTTTGATCCTCCTGAATCTGAAGATCTCTATCTCTCCCTATACCTGGGAAGTTTTCTGCTATTATTTCATTGAATACATTTTTAATGCTATTTCCTTTTCCCTTCCATTGTGGAATATCCATGATTCACATATTTGAGCACTTAACGTTGTCTGTTATCTCTCTTAGATTTTCTTCAATTTTATAATCTTTTTTTCTCTTAATTTTCTCCATCTGTGTTAATTCACACAGGCCAACTTCAAGGTCAGAAATTCTCTCTTCTGCTTCTTATAGTCTACTGGTTAAGCTCTCTGTTGTGTTTTTTTTTTTTTTTTATTTCATTGAATGAATCCTTCAGCTCCACAAGGGTATTCTTAGTCTCACCTAGCATGCTACCCAACACATAACTGCCCAAATACATTGGTCTGGTTCTGGGTGCTGGATGCCCTGCTTCACAACTATCCCAGCTCTCTGCTCCATTCATTTCTGCCTCTCAGTGCTTGGTCCTGTAATCATTTTTCTCTGAACCTTAATTCCAGGAATATGTGCACCTGGGCCTGCATAATTAAGACGTGTTTTGGGGTGGACCTGTACTACTTATTCCTCACAACAGATCTCTAAGCGTGGTACTATAAACTCCAGTTTAAAGAAGAGGATATAACATGCCCAGGGGTATGCAGGATGTTGAAAGCAGGGCAGTGGAGAAATGCATGTCTGTTTGGCTCTTGGGCTATGATGTCTTTTTGTTCACATTTAACTTTAGGCAATCCCTCAAACTCTCCTTCCAAGCCTCTTGGAATAAGTTGCTCATTTGAAAGTTTATTGCATCATCGATAGGACATATGACAATTTGACACATATTTAAGCTCTCCAGTTGCTATAGGTGGTTGACATTTACCATGGACTCTGCAATTAATTAGCAGAGCCCTCAGTTGAAGGGAAGTGGAGCAGGCCCTGAGTGACTGTGCACAAAAAGTCAATTTGGATCCAGGCCTTCTTTATACCTTACAAAGGCGATATGTACCTAGATCTTCAGCATGGAACAAATGGGACCTGGAAAGGAAACCAAAAAACAGCCAACTAGCCAAACAGATTTATGTGACAACTGGGGTCTATTGAAAGCAGCTGAACCAGGTGCTTAGTACTCCATATGAAGGTTATTTCAGCAGACAGGCTGAGGTTTATTCAGCAGTGAAGACGAGGAAGAGATGACATTGTACTCTAAAAACTCGTCTCTAGGGATAATGAAAGCAGATTTATATATAAACTAAGAACATGAGATTTTCAAGTCTTTTTTTTTTTTTTTTCCTTTTTGTCTTTTTCGGTGTCCGGCAACGGATCGCAACCCTCAGTGTTGCCCCCGTATCGGACCGGGACCGGCAACGGGATCGCAACCCTCGGCGTCGCTCCCGCGCCCCGCCCCGCCCGTGCGCGGGACCCGGCCTGTATGTGGGATCCGAACCCTCGGCGGGAGCGCCGCCGCGCTTCCCAAGCGGCACACTATAGCAGTGCGCCACCGGGCCGGCCCTAGATTCTCAAGTCTTGAGAGGATCAAATAAATACCAATAGTTAATTGTCTTTC
>NW_007726790.1:650766-657043 GCF_000696425.1 Galeopterus variegatus | reverse complement strand
CGCCTCGCTCAGCCAGTGAGCGGGAACTGGTCTGTATGTGGGATCCGAACCCTCGGCGGGAGCGCCGCCGCGCTTCCCAAGCGGCACACTATAGCAGTGCGCCACCGGGCCGGCCCTAGATTCTCAAGTCTTGAGAGGATCAAATAAATACCAATAGTTAATTGTCTTTCCCCTGACTTTGAATGCAGCTGGTGCAGGTATTTCACAGACTGTGAGAGAAAAACCAGGGACAGAGGTAAAAATGCAACAGATATTGCCATGATTTCTTTAGAGCAGCATGTGGTGGTGAAGAACTAACTTCTGGAATAAATCAGATCTGCCTCTTTCTAGACAGGACTCACATTTGGACACTGGTGCCCCTGGATACTTGCTTTAAGTTTCATAGCCTTAGTTTCATCATCTGTAAAATAAGAACATGGAAGCAGAAGCTCTTAACCACTTTCTCTGTGCTGATCTGCTGAGCTCAATTCCACTCTCCACCTGCTGGGCCCACACACTAGACTGCTGCTCCAGGGAAGTGACCTTGTCTCCTCTTTGCCCCTCTCCTCTATCTGCAGCTGAACTTTGAGTTTGACAGAAATCAGGTGCTTGCCTCTAACCTATACATGTATGTTATGTTTGTTTTAGTTATGCAAGTTAATTAAATATTAGGTAAACAACACAAAAAGATAAACTAATTCATTATGTTAACAAAATAAAAGACAGATGTTATATGATAATTTTAATAGCAGAGTAATCTGTAGATACATTCAACGACTATGGAACATAAAAACCCTCAGAAAATTATAAATAATAGAGATGTTCTTAAACTGATGACAGGCATCTATGAAAAACCTACGGTTAATATCATAGTCACATTTTACCATTAGTGAGGAGCTGAAAATGTCCCTGATAGATCAGAAATAATGCAAAAATGTCCATTATCAATACTACTATTAATTGTATGGAGACCCAAATCATATCAATAAAAAAAGAAAAATAAATAAAGCCATAAGATGAGATGAGAAGAAATAAAACTTTTATTTGCATAGGATGTAATTTTTTATGTAGGAAAATCCAAGGGAATATACACATCATTACAACTCACAAGTGAATCTAGTAACTCACAGTGTACAGTTAATACAAAAATAAAATGTTACAGACAAGGACTAAACAATTTAAAATAAGTTTAAAATTATATTTATAGGAGCAACATAACATAAAGTTATTTAAGAATAACTAATAAAAATTTCATTATTTCTAAAGTGAAAATTAAAACACTTTAAGGAGAAAATTAAAGAAGATCTAAATAGATTATGTAAATGAATAAATAATTCAATATCGCTAAAAGGACTATTCTCCCTTAGTTGTTTTATAAATTAAACATAATCCCAGTAAAATCCCAATAAGTCTTTTGTAGATATTGACAAGCTTCTTCTAAATATTATATACAAATGCAAAAGACACATGCTCACATACATAAAAAAAACTTTTTAAAGAAGAGGAGCAAGTGGGAGGTTTAATTCAAACTAATTTGAAAATTTACTACAGAGCTACAGCAGTTATGGCAGTCTGATAATTACCCACACAAATACAGATTTTCAGCAAAGGTTCCAAGGAAATTCAAAAGATAAAAGAAAAACCTTTTCAACAAATGATGCAGTATCAACAGTGTGTCTGCATAGAAAAAGAAAGTGGCAATAGGGGAAATATTTTGTAACTTTGCGGGTGTGCATAGATGTTTTAAATACAAAAACTCTTAGAGTTGATAACTGATTTCAGCAAAGTTGCAGGATACAAAATCAACACACAAAAATCAGTAGCATTTCTATACCTCAAAAATGAACATACAGAAAAAGAAATCAAGAAAGCCAGCCCATTTAAAATAGCCACCAAAAATATAAGATACTTAGGAATAAAGTTAACTGAGAATGTGAAAAACCTCTACAAAGAGAACTACAAACCACTGTTGAGAGAAATTAAAGAGGATACAAGAAGATGGAAAGATATCAAATGTTCTTGGATCGGAAGAATTAACATTGCAAAAATGTCCATGTTACCCAAAATGATCTACAGATTTAATGCAATCCCCATAAAAATTCCAATGACATTTTTCTCAGAAATGGAAAAAAAAACTTTACAATCATTTATATGGAACAACAAAAGGCCACACATAGCCAAAGCAATCTTGAGCAAAAAATAAATAAATAAATAAGCTGGAAGCATAACACTACCTGACTTTATACTACAAAGCTATAATAACCAAAACAGCATGGTATGGACATAAAAACAGACACAAGGATCAATGGAATAGACTAGAGAACCCAGAAACCAATGCAAACACCTACAGCTATGTGTTCTTTGACAAAGGCACCAAGTCTACATACTGGGGAAGAGACTGCCTCTTCAACAAATGGTGCTGTGAAAACTGGATATTCATATGTAGGAGAATGATACTAGACCTGTCCATCTCACTGTATACCCAAATCAACTCAAAATGGATTAAAGAATTAAATATAAATCCTGAAACAAGAAAACTCCTTAAAGAAAACATAGAGGAAATACTCCAGGGAGTTGGGTACAGACTTTATGAATATGATTCCAAAAGCACAGGCAACCAAAGGAAAAATAAACAAATGGGATTATATCAAACTGAAAAGCTTCTGCACAGCAAAAGAAACAATCAATAGAGTGAAAAGGCAAACAACAGAGTGGAAGAAAATATTTGCAAAATATACATCTGACAAAGGATTACTATCCAGAATATTTAAAGAACACAAACAACTTTACAACAACAACAACAAAAAACAAATAACCCATTTAAAAAATGGGCAAAGGAGCTAAATAGGCATTTCTCAAAGGAAGATATAGGAATGGCCAACTGACACATGAAAAAATGCTCAACATCACTGAGCATTTGGGAAATGCAAGTTAAAACCACTTTGAGATACCATCTCACTCCACTTAGGATGGCTAATATCCAAATGACTGAGAATGATAAATGCTGAAGAGGTTGTGGAGAAAAATGAACTCTCATACACTGTTGGTGGGACCGCAAAAGAGTGCATCCTTTATGGAAAATGGTTTGGAGGTTCCTCAACAATTGCATGTAGATCTACCTTACAACCCAGCTATTCAACTGCTGAGAATATAGTCAGAGGAATGGAAACCACCATGCCAAAGGGATACCTGTACTCCCATGTTTATCACAGCACTGTTTACATAGTCAAGAGTTGGAACCAGCCCATATGTCCATCATTCAATGAGTGGATATGGAAACAGTGGTATATCTACACAATGGAATACTACTCTGCTATGAAAAATAATAAAATACTACCATTTGCAACAACATAGATGGACTTAGAGAAAACTATATTAAGTGAAACAAGTCAGGCACAGAAGGAGAAATACCACAAGTTCTCACTTATTTGTGGGAGCTAAAAATAAATAAATAAATAAGTATACAAACAAAGCATGGTGGGAGGATGAAGACACAACAATCACAACAATTCATTGAGCTTGTTAAGACAAGTGAACAAATATGATGTAGTGAGGGGGGAGGGAAGAGAGAGACGAGGGAATGAGGAATGGGAAAAGGGACATGAAAATCAACTATGATGTATATTGAGAAATTAAAACTTTAAAAAGTTAATTAAAAAATACAATAAAATAAAATAATAAATAAATAAATAAAGATAAAACAAACAAACAAACAAAATCCCATAAAGTGTAGAAGAAAAATAGATTATATTGGACTTTACAAAAAAAAAAAAAAACAAACCTTTTGTTCTTTTAAAATACCATCAAGAAAATAAAAAGGCAAGCCACAGATTGGCAGGAAGCATTTACAATTCATATGAGAAAATGCCCTGGGTTCAGAATATATAAAGAACTTTCACAATGAAACAATGATGATAAATAACCCAGTGAGAAAATAGACAAAATATTTGAATACATATTTTGCAAAATAAGATATAAATATGACCAGTAAGCACAAAGTACTCAACATAGGGAAAATTCACATTTAAACCATGGAAATATGACACAACGCACACGTCAAAATGGATAAAAGTAAAAAATTCATCAAATATGGACAAGTTCTGNATTGAGCTTGTTAAGACAAGTGAACAAATATGATGTAGTGAGGGGGGAGGGAAGAGAGAGATGGGGGAATGAGGAATGGGAAAAGGGACATGAAAATCAACTACGATGTATATTGAGAAATTAAAACTTTAAAAAGTTAATTAAAAAATACAATAAAATAAAATAATAAATAAATAAATAAAGATAAAACAAACAAACAAACAAAATCCCATAAAGTGTAGAAGAAAAATAGATAATATTGGACTTTACTAAAAAAAAAAAACCAAACCTTTTGTTCTTTTAAAATACCATCAAGAAAATAAAAAGGCAAGCCACGGATTGGCAGGAAGCATTTACAATTCATATGAGAAAATGCCCTGGGTTCAGAATATATAAAGAACTTTCACAATGAAACAATGATGATAAATAACCCAGTGAGAAAATAGACAAAATATTTGAATACATATTTTGCAAAATAAGATATAAATATGACCAGTAAGCACAAAGTACTCAACATAGGGAAAATTCACATTTAAACCATGGAAATATGACACAACGCACACATCAAAATGGATAAAAGTAAAAAATTCATCAAATATGGACAAGTTCTGGAATTCTCATAAGCTGTTAGTGGGGATGTAAAATGTCACAATTTTGGAAAACAATTTGGCAGTTTTTAACATTTAAACATACACCTACCCTATGACCCTTCCAGTTAGACCTAGGTATGTACCCTCACATGAAAACAGAAGCCCCACGAAGATTTTTCAATGGATATTCATAGCAACTTTGTCATACCGCCAAACTGGAGAGAACTCAAATATCCAAGGACACATGAATGGATAAACAAATTGCGACATATCCATACAATGGAATACTATTTAACAACAACAAAAAAACTCTATTCATTAATAAATCTAAAAGTATTTATAGTAAGTGAAAGAAACTAGACCAAAAATACAATTAAGTATTTTATTACTGCATTTGCATAAAATTCAAGAAAATGCAAACTAATCGTTAGTGCTAGCAAGCAGAAAAGTAGTTGTCTGGAGATGTTGAAGGAGGGATGCACATGAGGAAACTCTGGGAAGTGTTTGATTGTACTAATGGGTTCACGGACATACACATATGTCAAAACACATCAAATTGTATACTTAAAATATGCACAGTTAATTTTATGCCAACTTTTTATAATAAAGTTGTAAGAAGTATGCAATATTTCCTATTTTACCTAAAACTCAAAAACTATTCTAAATGGATTTTATATCTAAATATGAAAAAAGCAATAAATAAGATGAATGTGTTCATAAACACACAATAGGCAAAGATTTCTTAAATAAAGCACAGAAAGCACTAACCTTTAATTAAATGTTTGGTAATTTGGATTACCAAAGGACATTTGTTCTTCAAAAATACATCAAGAGTATATTTAAAACACAGGAGTCAATATTTTCAAGATGTGTAACATAGAAAAGGATGACATCCAATGTATATAAAGACCTCATACATATTAATAAAAATAATGCAGAGAATTGAGAAGATAATAAACAAAGGTCTTCAATTTTTATTAAGAATATCCAAATAGACCATATGTATATGAAACTTTGATTCAATCTCATTCTCATTAGTTATCAGGAAAATGCCAATTAAAATCACAAAGAGTTACTACAATATATGTAATATGTGCCTAAAATTACCAAGGACATATCAAGTATTAATAAAGATGTCAAGCAATGCGGACTGTTATATGCTGCTAGTGGTTTTAATTGATGCAAGCATAGCAGAAATGTTTTACAATATCTACTAAAGTGGGAAGATGTTAGTACCCTATGAGTTAGGAATTTGATTCTTAGATGCAGAAATCAGCATTGTAAATGTGGAAAATTCATATACATGAATGTTCATAAGTATTTTATTCATAACTGATTCTTTTCAATGCCCATCAACATCAGTCAGTAAAGAAATTCAGTGTATTTATACCATGATGCATTGTTCAGGAAGAAAAATGAGCCTAAGAGAGACAGGAGTAATGACTGTATAAACTTCACAAAAAGATACCCAGAATATGTATTGTGTGGTTCCATTTACACAAAATTCAAAAACAAGCAAGGCTAAAATATAAAACTTGGAAAATGCAGGCTTAGGTTGTAAAGTACACAGAAAAACATGAAAAACAAAGAAATAATGACATGTAGGTGTAATAAGAGATATTATC
>NW_007726790.1:649095-650586 GCF_000696425.1 Galeopterus variegatus | reverse complement strand
GAATATGTATTGTGTGGTTCCATTTACACAAAATTCAAAAACAAGCAAGGCTAAAATATAAAACTTGGAAAATGCAGGCTTAGGTTGTAAAGTACACAGAAAAACATGAAAAACAAAGAAATAATGACATGTAGGTGTAATAAGAGATATTATCTATAACAGAAAAGAGAAATTGCGATATTTAAGAGAAACATACAGACCTTGTTGAGAGCGAGCAACGATTTATTTCTTCACTACCTGAAGATAGTTTCATGGTTGTTTCCTTTAGGATAATTTGTGTTTTCTGTTTCTTGTTTTTTGTTTTTACTTTTCTTTTTATTTCAAAAAACAAGGAAAAATACATCTGTATTAGTGGCTATATGATTTATTTTTTCTCTAACTACTAAATCAAAAAATTGTAACTATTTACTCATAGATAAGGTAAGGATACTGCTTCGCTTGCATTTACTTCTGAACTATCTACTCTTATTAACTTCTGTGTTCCTATTCTTCTATTTTAGATACAGAAAATTGTTGCATAATTATTACACCCTTAATTGTTCACCTTAATTAATTATAGGCTTAAATGGCTTGACGGCCTAACCAGTCTTATTATATCATAAATTCTTCATTAAACAATATTTTTTCCATTTCATGGTCTATATCTTTAAGGTCTTTTATGTTTACCTTCTCTCATACTCCAGACAGTAAAGGAAATTATGTATTCCTAAAGACATGTATATATATATTTTTCTGAACAAATGAAGGATCGATTTTTACCTTTTCAGTTAATTTTTTTAAATATAGGTTTTTTTTTTTCCAATTTACATTTTTTTTTTTTGAGACCGGCTGCACCACACTCAGCCAGTGAGCGCTGTGAGCGCACCGGTCACCGCTATATAAGATCTGAACCCCTGGCGGAAGCGCTGCTGCGCTCCCAGCGCCGCACTCTCCCAAGTGCGCCACGGGCTCGGCCCTCCAATTTACATTTTTTACCTGATACTTTGAAATTAAATTCCTTAATTCAGTCTTGATTAATCTGTGATTATCACCATATACAATTTGTTTTAGTTTCTTGTTCAGGAATATCATATATGAATTATCTCCACTCTTTATCTCTCATTTTGTAATAATCTCTCTTCAAGAATCATATATGTGTCACTTTTTGTTCTTCTAAGAGTGTGATTAATCAGCAATTATTCTTTTTGCATTACTGATGCCACAAATACTGAAATACTTAATTCTTTAATAGAGAATTAAAATGAGATATTCAGCTATTAACATTTTTATATCATTCAACATCTTTCTCGTATGTCTGCCTGTCAGCTAACATATTATTTTAACCTTTATGTCATTATATTTTAATTACTAAATATAGATCATATTTATACAAATTTTATTAAAAACCAAACTCATTATGACTCAAATATATTTCTGGATTATTAACATTTTGTTTTCCAAAATTAATATGATTCTCTGCATTGACCACTTGAATGATATAGTCCTGTGTGT
>NW_007726790.1:647494-648127 GCF_000696425.1 Galeopterus variegatus | reverse complement strand
ATACCTTCTATAAGATTACCTAAAGATTCTTTGAAGTTTTCATCTTTCTGTTACCTTAATAGCATTACAAAATACACATAGTGGGCAGATTTTTCTGTATGATGAGGTTGTATATTAGCATAGAGCATCTGAATTTGTTGTTTTGGAATACCATGAATTAACAGCAGGAAAATGTTTCATTCATTCATCAGTCAGTGTTATTTTAACACTAGGAAGGCTTAGGCATTCTCTTATGCATTGCTCATAGGAAGATGAATAAAACACAGTTCCTGGACTCAAGATGCTTGCAATAAGTAATTTCTAAATGCAGTGGGATTTATGTGTCTATGTGTTCAACGCTAAAACATAAACTTCCAAATTTGTGTAAGATCCAAATTAGCTAAAAATTACTAAAATGTGTGATTCTGTAAGGATGTTTCTACATAATGCATCTTGACCATTTTTTGCTTTTCCAAAAAAGTACATACACTCCCTCTCTCTCTTTTTTTTTCTTTGCATTCTTTCCTATGCAAATTCCTCAGTGTTTATACGATTTGGGTTGTATCATATAATTTTTGTGTTGTGTTATTGATTTTATAAATCTTTATATTGATAAGTATTTCAGAGAAAATACATAAAACACAGATAAGTTAT
>NW_007726790.1:642165-647209 GCF_000696425.1 Galeopterus variegatus | reverse complement strand
TTTATAAATCTTTATATTGATAAGTATTTCAGAGAAAATACATAAAACACAGATAAGTTATGTTAAATTTGTCAAAATGTTGATACAAAAGCCAATATTAGGAAGTGATCCATACCCAGAATTTAAGGTAGGTACGGGTTGGAGCAGCAGTTTGAAAATATCAGTGTGTTACACACTCTCTGAAAGTATCTATAATCTAGTGCTGTCTTCAGAAATTGTTTTTTATATAAATCTAAGTAGTATCAGAGAAAACTTCTATATTTAATCAAAAGGGCCAAAACCAGAAAAAAATAAATGATTTCAAGTCACAGCATAAGAGAGTTTTTTTTTCCCCTCATGAGTAAGTTATTAAACATTTGAAGATTTCCTGAAAACCTCCTCAAATTATGAGATAGAAAGATTTTATTTCAGATGTACATATTTGAGGAAGACATAAGTTTTCCCCACATTGAGGTTGTTACTTAGAACCAACTCAAAATCTCTATAGAAGGAGTCATTAATAATCAAGGTGTCTTTTTGAAGAAGAGCATTTTCAGGACATGGTCACGAATTTGTTTGGTCTTCACTCCATAGACAATAGGATTGAGGAAAGGCGGGACTAGCAGGTAAAGGTCTGACAAGAGGATATGGACATATCGCGGGATGTGGGAACCAAACCTGTGTGTGAAGAAGGAGAAGAAGGCCAGGAGGTAGAACTGGAGGAAGACACAGATGTGGGCGATGCAGGTATTGAAGGCCTTGAATCGTGCCTCCTTCTGGGGCAATCGAAAGACTGTGATAAAGATTTGAGCATAGGACAAAGTAATAAAGATGATGTCAAACCCAAGGATGGTGAAGGCAACAAATAGACCATATATCTTGTTGACTCGAATATCTTCAGCAGCCAATTTCACAATGGCCATGTGCTCACAATAAGAGTGGGAGATGATTGTAGTTCGGAAGAGTTTAAGACGGCATTTGATAAGCAAAAGGGAAGGTACTACAAGGATGGCAGCCCTTAGTGTCACCCCGAGTCCAATATGAGTCAAGAGTTGATGGGAGAAGATGGCGGCATGTCTCAAGGGGTCACAGATGGCCACGTAGCGATCTAGGGCCATGGCCAGGAGGATGCCTGACTCCATTGCCTGGAATGTGTGAATAAGCCCCATCTGCAGTAAGCAGGTATCAAAAGAAATCTCTGGCAAATGAAACCAAAAGATGCCTAGCATTTTAGGAAGAATGCAGGTGCTAAGGGCAATGTCTGTCGTTGCCAACATAGATAACAAAATGTACATGGGTATATGGAGGCTGTTTTCATATATGATTATAATTAAAATTAGGGAATTCCCCATAACAGCAATGAGATACATAGCACAGAATGGAATCCCAATCCAGCACTGCACTGATTCTAGGCCGGGAATCCCAATTAGTGTAAATACAGAGGGCAAGAAGACTGAACCATTGAATGTGATCATGGTGATTTGGTCAGTAGAATCAAGCGGTGTTGCATCTTCTATTCCCTGTGATGACATCAGGAATTAAAAATGAGAAGTTATTATTTTATTTTAGCAATACCTTAGTTCTATAGGTAGCATCTTATCTTATATTTTCTATCCCAACAACTTCCTTGTGATTTTCTATCTCCTTTCTCAAAGTCATGGAAAGACCAATCATCAGGTTTCATGTTTCTTTGTGCGTTAGTCATTTTCAATGAACAGATTGAATGGACAAGATGAAATATTACCTGGCCTATGACTACAGGACCAGATACCCTTTATTTGTTGTTTGTTATTCGTCCTGTGTGCGTTTTATGTAACCTGCGAAATGGAATTGGGGAAAAAATTATTTAATAAAATGTGAAGATTTTCCAGAAGGAGACAGTACCTGTGCTGGACATGTAGTGTTCACAGTGGTGGTAGAACATTTAATTTGATCAATGTAGAGTTTGGCTGGAGTATTTTTCAGTTTTGCAACTCATAGTTGGTTTTGTGAAGTTAATGTCTTCACAGTCTGTTCTTGCTCTCATAGAATCTCACAGAATATTTTTAACCTAGTTTTTCAAACATTTAGTGTCTTCCAAAATCCAACTATACATCTTACATCTTGTCCTACTTATTCTCTGAGAAAATAAATTTATTGTTTTTTAAGTCACGGGTCTTTTCCTCAGCAGTTTCTCTCAGTCCTTGTTCTCACTTTCCATGTCCTGCTATGTGCGCATCCCTTGTATCTAATATCAACTGGAATCTATAGTCCCTGGCATTTTCTCTCCCAGCCATAACCATTATTTCCTTCCTAAGCCTGAATTGTCATTTCTGCTCAACCATTTGAAATAACATTGAACTCTCTACTAAATATAATTTTGTCTTTACTTACAGCTTCATTCATGTTCAATTCACTCAAACTACAATTATTTCTGTAGAGCTGAACATTTTCTTCTGTACATGGTTTTCCATGGGACTATTTTATGCCAGACCTGAATCTTATCTCTGTTACAGTGCAGAGTGGCTCTTCCTATTTATCTTCCAAAGCTAAAGTGTTGTTCCCTGCCTGCTGACTGTTTCTAACTTGTATGTATCTTTTCTTCAAGAAAATATTTTCACTCCTGAATATTACAAAATTGAATAATTTAAAATTTTTATTTATTTTCTTTTAGTAATTGAAAAACATTCTCTGAAAAGTAGAGTATAATATAAATAGACAAAGAGTGTGAGGATGGTCTAAAATAACAGTTTGGTGACTAAAATAAATATCTCACAATTATGACCTCCCCATCATGCTGCAAGATTTTTTTCCTCCTGGATAAACTTAGATTGTATCTGGCATATGAAAGGGTTTCTATAAGTCAATCGAGGTCAATTAAAAGAACCTTAATTATTTCCTTTTCAAAAACCTATCCAACACTGTGCAGGGCTTTTTTCCTGTCTCAGGAACTCTTCTTTTAAGCTAATACACAATATGTTAAACCAGATATTCCTCACAACACAGGCTCGCATTACTACAAACAAATTAGATGTTTATTTGCTAGTGATTTTGTCCAACAAAAAATTATTAACTATTAACTATATTCCAAGTATTTTTGAAGCAAAGGAAAAAAATATAAATTTATCATTTCTGTATTTATGAAGTATCTCTATTTTTCAGGGTGCTTGAAATTGAAAAAAAATACCATCTACCATTTATCAAAAATGTGTTAAATATCATTCGCCTCCTAAAATCTTTAATAATTTTTGAATATTTTACCTTCCTTACCTTATGATATTACATCATTACCTTATTTGAGAATCTAAGACTTCTTATAGGTATATCTCTCAGAATCCAAATTATTTGTAATATTAACCCAGAATGAACAAATGAAACAAATTTGTATCCTCTAAGATTTTATAATTGTAATTTAGAAAGGGTTATAAAATACATATTAGCAGGTAACTAAATACAGCCAGGTTGATCCTACAAAACACTAAAATTTTAAGTCAGTGTGAACTGTTTAGATTCTGATAGAAATGACACCCATTTCACCTCGTTAATTCACCAAGTAGGTAAAGTGCATGTTGTATAGTTCATGCTTATTATGTGCTATCTGTCTGATTTATGTTCACTTTTCCAACAGGATATCATCTATGTATTAGCCAGCAATCTCTATGATGTGGCTCAAAAATGTATACTACTGCCTTTATCAAGAACAGAAATTTAGGAAATTTAACATGGCCATGTGAGTAATCGTTGACCTGGAGAATTTTGGAAAGGTAATATACAAATTGAAGTTCTGCTGAAGTACATATTGTGAGCAATGAGAGGATGAAGAGAAAAATGAAAAGAATATTCTGCTAGGGCAGGGTTTCTCACTCTCAGCACAATCGACATCGGAGGCCAGATAGATTCTTTGCTGTTGCTGTAGGCAATATGAGGATGAAGAGAAAAATGAAAAGAATATTCTGCTAGGGCAGGGTTTCTCACTCTCAGCACATTCGACATCGGAGGCCAGATAGATTCTTTGCTGTTGCTGTAGGCAATACCACCTGTACTGTAAGAGGCTTAGCAGGATCCCTGTTTCCTACTCTTTTGATGACAGTAGCACATCAGACATTGGCAACAATTGTTTTAGGTTTTCATATTTGGGGGGGAGCCCCTAATTTAATGAGGATTAATGAATTTATGTATCTTTAATCAAATTGGGCAGAACAATACGGGCTATCCAGAGTCATAATTCTTTAGTAGGTATTAGCCAAATAAAGGAGATAGACAATGGCATTCAAAGAACAGAAAATAGTTTGTATAAAATTACAGAAGAATGTAATATATGCTGGGATTGCTAATTGATAATTGTTTTATCATATAAATTGGTTTGTAAGCAGAAATGGTATGAGTTTAAGCTATTCAAAAGGGAAGAAGACCAAATGCGAAGTTCCTATTTTAAGTTGAGTAATTTAGAATTTCTTTGTGATGGGACAAACATTTTGCCTTTTAAATATTCAATCTGCTGGCAACTCAGTCAATGACTTGAACAGCATGAAAGCTAGAGGCAGTGAGTTCCTGTTAAAAACTATTTGTGACAGATGTGATATTAGGAAGTGATGTGACAATAGTGAATCCATAGCAAGTTAATTCCATTTGTTTACAAAATTAAGGCCCAATTGAAGGGAAATAAAATCTGTTGGTCTCACTGACTTTATGTAGGAGAAACTGAGATACATAAAACTAAAATTTTTTGGATTGAAAATTACTGAAATGTATGACCAAAAGCAAACTGCATTAAGGACAAAGGGAAGCTTTCTTAAGCCGTTTATAAAACTGAGCCAGGGGAAACAATCTGAACATTTGGGTCTTCCTTGTATGAATAACCTACACCATCAGTGATACCGACAACGCCAGTTCTGACAGGGTAATTCCCAGCACCTCAAAGTTTTAAGGGATTAAGAGTTCTAAACTCACACTCCATACCAGGGCTTATCCACACCACCTACGATATCATGGATTTCATCATTCCACACCATCTCTGACATTTGTCATTGAGCTATGTCTAAATCCCTCCAGTGACAGAAAACTCTCTTTTTTTGCTGAGACAGTC
>NW_007726790.1:637753-641644 GCF_000696425.1 Galeopterus variegatus | reverse complement strand
TCCCTTCAGTGACAGAAAACTCTCTTTTTTTGCTGAGACAGTCTGCCACATTGCAGGACAGCTCCATATGTCAGATAGGTTTTCTTTTCATCAAGCCCCAAACGGCCTCACTCTTCTTTCTCATAAAGCTTCTAAATCTAAATCCTAATGATTGAAATTGGCCATGGATCAGCTACTTTACAGAATCAGAAGCCAGTCAAAGATTTCAAATGCTGTATCTGCTATTGCTTAGTTTGCACTTTACTGAGCTAATTATACAACTTCTAAGTACTTCAATACCTTCATCAATGAAATAAGGCTAATGGATAGAAACTCATTACGGGCTGTGAAAATTAAATAAGGCGATCTACTTCAAGAATTTAGAAGGAAACATAAAATAAATTGACTTGTAAAGGAAAGTCACCTATACATCCACAGAAAATTATCCTTAATTCTCATGAAATAATTTCAGATATTTGATGACAAAATGAACACATTGCCAGGATATTTACCAATCTGAGCATCTATAATTTTCTGGCCCTTTAGTAAATGAGCTTCCATTCACTTGTCAGCTGAGATATTATCACTGTAGGTCCTCTTATTTGTCCCCTCAATTTAAAATTCATCACAAGATTTAATAAGTTGCTCTAGAAATATTCGGAAAAGCATGAGTTGCCATTAGACAAATCTTTCTAGAGTTTGAACACTCAGCTATTTTAAGATTCTGTTGCTTTTTTTTCTCCTCCTGGCATCATATTGGACCATATAGAAAATATATTCTCTCTGAAAACAACTCTCAATATCCCACATACAGCATGAGGAATCTCAAGTCCAAAGACTTACCAGGGATCATCCATAGAAGTATTAGTCGAAACTACAGAGTGAGCATCCTTTCCATGATTCACACAGTGAAGGATGAGTGCTTTGTGCTGCAGGAAGCCCCTGGGGTACTGAGTTTCATTAATCCCTTGTGAGCCTTGAGTCCACCTGCGGTAAGGGTAAAAAAGGAGGCAGAATATGGTCCAGAACCTAGAAGCTGCATTGCTTAATAGGATTTGTATATGATATGGTCCAGAACCTAGAAGCTGCATTGCTTAATAGGATTTGTATATGAAAAACAAGCTTTCTACTTTGATTTCACTTTGGGACTTGGAGCAAGATAATTTTTTTTTTTCCAAATTAAGAAGTGAAAACAGTTTCCCAAGTTAACACAAAGCAAATCAATTGCACGGATATGCAAAAAATACTGGACCAACAAAGGAGATAATATCATTTTGAGATATTCAGACTACTCAGTGTAGCCAAATGCTGACAGAGAAATGAAATAAATTTTTGTGTAATCTTATTCCAGTATGATAAGCAATGATTTCTTATTAGGCCCATAAACAGGGCTTGCATTGGAAAGTGCACCTCAGAGCCTACATCACCTGTCACTGTCTGAGCATTTTTCACATAAATGTTTACAACACAAATATTTCCTATATACAGAACACCTCCTCCAAGTTTTATTATTTAGTGTGAAAATCTTTATTCTGTGGAGAAGGGATATATGGGAGATCTTGTACTTTTTACTAAAATTTTTGATCAACTTAAAACTGCTCTAAAAAATTAAAACCTTCTGAGTAAAAAATAGAAAAAGTAGAAAAAATATTTTTCTAAGGCTGTTAAAATAGTGTGTAATTGGTTTATTTGAGTTTGAAAGACCCCTTTCCTTATAGGTTCTTCTAATTTAAAAATAATAAATAATCTTATTTTGGAAATTAGTGCTTATCATGCAAATTTTGTAGCTTTTTAATGTATTTATTCTCTCATTCTTTCACTCAACATGCATTTATTTATTAGTAAAGTAAGTTATGATTGAATCAAACTAATACTGAACTACCTCTGGGTTTTGGAAAATAAACCTTCTCTGATTGGGCTTTTGTCACTTGCAAAAGAAAACATTGTAACTGATATGCACCATTAACAAACCAACAAACATGAACTGGGAAAATATATGCATACAAATGGCAAATACTTAAATTTCTAATATATATAAAGAACTGTAAAAGACATAAAAAAGAAAATTACATATTTTTAATAGACAGGAAATACAGATAGTCATTGAATTAATACATGAAGAGATACTGATATGAAAAATGCTCTTTTAAAATGGAGAGGAGGGGATACTTAGAAATTAATTCTATAAGCCAGTATTACCTTCATATCAAAACTGGATAAAAACACAACAGCAACCGCGGGCCAAGCCCATGGTGCACTCAGGAGGGTGTGGCGCTGGGAGCACGGTAGCACTCCCGCCTCGGGTTCTGATCCTATATAGGGATGACCAGTGCACTCACAGCGCTCACTGGCTGAGTGCAGTGTGGCCAGTCTCAAAAAGGACAAAAAAAAAAAAAAAAAGACACAACAGCAACAACAAAAACACTACAGACCAATGTCTCCTAGAAAAATACATGTGGAAGTCCAGATCAAAATACTAGCAAACTGAATACGACAACACATTAAATAGGACCGACCCTGTGGTTCACTTGGGAGAGTGCGGCGCTGGGAGCACCGAGGCCACGGGTTTGTATCCTATATAGGGATGGCCGGTGAGCTCACTGGCTGAGCGTGGTGCCGGCAACACCAAGCCAAGGGTTATGATCCCCTTACTGGTCAAAAAATAAATAAATAAATAAATAGATATGAATGAATGAATGAATAAATAAATAAAATTAAAAAGTCATTCACTATGATCAAGTGAGATTCATTTCAGAGATGCATGATGGCTCAACACATGCAAAGCAATAAATGTGATATATCACATCAACATAATGAAGGACAAAAATCATATGACCATCTCAATGTACACAGAAAAAGCATTTGATAAAATTTAACATTTCTTCATGATAAAAACTCCCAGCAAATTATGTATAGCAGGAAGATATCTCCACACCATAGAGGTCATAAATGGCAAACACATAGCTAACATCATACTGAAAAAAGTAAAAGTTGAAAGTTTTTTTCTCTGAGAAAAAGAATAAGCAAAGGATGTCCTCTATCACCACTTTTATTTGACAAAAAACTTGAAGTTTTAGCGAGAGCAATTAGGCAAGAGAAAAAATAAAGGGCATCTAAATTGGAAAAAAAAGGAAGTCAAAATGTCCTTGTATGCAATGAACATGATCTTACATACAGCAAAATCAAAAGATTCCACCCCAAATCATCTAGAACTGATAAACAAATTCAGTAAAGTTTCTGGATACAAATCAACATACAAAAACCAGTAGCATTTCTCTACAGAAACAATGAACTACAAAAAAAGAAATCATAAAAGCAGTCCCACTTACAATATCTACGGCTACAAAAAAAAACAAGGAATAAGTTTAACCAAGCAGTTGACAGATCTCTGCAATGAATGCTACAAAGCTCTGATGAAAGAGACTAAAAAGGACATTAAAAAAAATTGAAATACATTCCAAGTTCATGAATTGGAACAATTAATATAGTTGAAATGACCATATCACCCAAAGGGATCTACAGATTCAATGCAATTCCTATGAAAATATCAATGCCATTCATCACAGAAAAAAGAAAAAAAGTCCTAAAATTCATATGGAACCAAAAAAGACCCTGAACAGTGAAAGCAATCCTGAGCAAAATGAACAAAGCTGGAGGTGTCACACTACCTTGCTTCAAAATATACTTCAAAGGTAAAATAATCAAAGGTGAATAATGCTGGCATAGAAACAGATTCATGGACGAATGGAATAGAACAGATAATCCAGAAATATATCCAAGTATCAACAACCAACTGATTTTTTTTTCCTTTTTGTCTTTTTTCGTGTCCGGCAACGGATCGCAACCCTCAGTGTCGCACCCATACCGGACTGCGACCGGTAACGGGATCGCAACCCTCGGTGTTGCCCCCGC
>NW_007726790.1:631653-636753 GCF_000696425.1 Galeopterus variegatus | reverse complement strand
TTTTTCGTGTCCGGCAACGGATCGCAACCCTCAGTGTCGCACCCATACCGGACTGGGACCGGTAACGGGATCGCAACCCTCGGTGTTGCCCCCGTGCGTCACTCAGCCAGTGAGCGGGAACCGGTCTGTATGTGGGATCCGAACCCTCGGCGGGAGTGCTGCCGCGCTTCCCAAGTGGCACACTAGCGCAGTGCGCCACCGGGCCGGCCCCAACAACCAACCAATTTTTGACAAAGGTTTCAAGAACATACATTGGGGGAAGTACAGTCTCTTTAATAAATGGTGCTGGGAAAGCTGGATATCCATATACAGAGAAAAGAAATTAGGTTCCTATCTTTCTTTATATAACAAAAAAACTAAAACTGTTTTAAATACCTGAGTATAATACCTGAAAATGTAAAACTACTAAAGTAGAACATACAGGAAACAATCCAAGATGTTTGTCTGGGACAAATTTTAAGGAAATAGCATCTAAAGCACAGGCAACACAAGCAATAAGAGGTAAATTGTATTGTACCAAGATAAAAGGTTTCTCCACAGCAAAAGAAAGAATCAAAGAGTGAAGTGGTGACCAGCAGAATGGGACAGTATATTTTCAAGTTATTCATTCAAGAAGGGATTAATATACAGAATATCCAATTAATTTGGACAAATACTAATAATCTAATTAAAAGTTGAACAAATGACCTGAATAGACATTTCTCAAAAAAGACAAACAAATGGCAAATAGGTATATAAAAAGTGCTCAACATCAATATTCATCAACGAAATGCAAATCAATACCACAATGAGATATTACCTCACCCTTGTTAGAGTGGCTTTTATCAAAAAGACTAAAAGTAACAAATGCTGGAGAGGATGGGGAGAAAAGGGGAAACTTCAACTTTGTTGGTGGAAATGTAAATTAGTATAGCCACTATGGAAAACAGTGTGTAGGTTTCTCAAACATGAGAAATAAAACTATCATATGATCTAGCAACCACACAGCTGGATGCTTATCCAAAGGAAAGGAAATTAGCATACCTAAAGATAGCTGAGCTGCCATGTTTATCGCAGCACTATTCACAATAGCCAAGATACAGAATCATCCTTGGTGTCCATCAACAAATGAATGGATAAAGGAAATGTGGTATATATAGACAATGGAATACTACTCAGCAATGAAAAACAATGAATTCCTGTCATTTGC
Source organism: Galeopterus variegatus (assembly GCF_000696425.1). Classification (NCBI taxonomy): domain Eukaryota; kingdom Metazoa; phylum Chordata; class Mammalia; order Dermoptera; family Cynocephalidae; genus Galeopterus; species Galeopterus variegatus. The sequence continues at coordinate 635,564 of NW_007726790.1, read as the reverse complement.
AGAAATGTGGATAAGCCTGGAAGACATTTTGTTGAGTGAAATACGTCAGTCACAGAAAGATAAACTCCACATATCCTCATTTATATGTGGAAGCTAAAAAGTCAAAAACAAAAACAAAATGTTGAACTTGTAGAAGTAGAGAGTAGAACTGTAGTTCCTATAGACTGGGAAGGGAAAGGGAGGGAGGGATAGAAAGACATAGGTTAATGGTAACACCAACAAAGCCAGAGAGGAAAAATATGTTCCAGTGGTGTATGGAAGTACTAGGCATCTATAATTAACAATAATTTATTTTGTGTTTTCAAGTGGCAAAAAGAGAGGAGCTCAAATGTCTTCACCACAAAAAGATTATAAAGTTTGTGATGATGAATGTGCTAAATATCTTGACTGATTATCACAAATTATATAAATGTATTAAAATAGAACTCTGGATCCCATAAATATATGCATTCGATACATGCCAATTAATAAATAAATAAATTCTTTTAAATATTTTTTTATTAAAAAGATATTGTAAATCATTTTATCTGTCAGTTCTTTTCTTTGATCCAACTAGGAACCTGAAAAATAGAAAGGGCAAATAAACGTGGATGAGAAAACTGAGAGTATTGAATAGACATGGTAAGATATTTATACCTAAGTCTATGGAATTTAATTAATGAATATTTCCCTATGCTGCTTTTGAAATGTCACAGTGGTGACTTGCCCGAGTCCCATTCATGTATGAATGACTTACAGTACAGCTGCCAGCAGACGGTCCTTAGCTGTTAGCACCCTGTGGGAATTCCCATGGGTAAAGTGACCTGTCTCGCATATGGCCATGCCACTTACCCAGGGCAACCTGCAATCTAATCCATTGATTATTTAAAAATGGGGTTATAAGAGCCCAGCTTCTCGCTCTAAGACAGGATGAAATGGAAGGGTCATTTCAGACTTACAACTCTCTGTAGGATTGGTTGAGACCTCATTAGCATGACTTCCTTCCAGTCATGTTTCATTCTCTTGCTTCACAAGTGTTCACCCTGAGAACACTGCCTAATACACTTCTGTCATCTTAGAACTGACTTCCTAGACAACAAACTCATAAACATTAATGCCAGGAGTTGTCTGAGACTGCAGATATTAGGATTGGATCTGAGAGCTAAGTCACTCATTACTAGCTTGGAATGGGGACCTCATCACTGTACCAGCAAAACACAGGTAACCCCTGGCTGTTTGTATTGAACTAGAATAATGTAATTGCGTGAGAGTTCAATGTATCAGGTATTTCAGGAATATAGGGAAAATGGTAACTAAAAAGTACAGAGGAATTGGGTGGTTATTATTAAGCTTGATTGCTACTCTCGAAAATTTATAATAAAAAGCTGAAGTGATTCATTGATTATCAAAAGCTAAATGTCTATAGAAGACATTAAAAAGTCAGAGGTTCCCAAGGTTTGAGGAAAGAAAGGAATGAATACATAGAACACAGCATTTTTCGGTCAGTGATACTATTTGGTATGATATTATAATGTTGGATACATGTTCATATACATTTGTCCAAGACCAAATAATGTAAACCACTATCAACAAACCCGAATGACAACTATGGACATTGGGTGATGATGTCACAGGTTCATCAGTTGTAACAAATGTACCACTCCAGTGTGTGATGTAAGCAGTGGAGGTGTCCCTTCGTGTGTGGTCAGGGGTTATATGAAACTCTGTTTTTTCCACTCAATTTTGCTATGAACCTAATATTTCCCAAAAATGTCTATTTTAAAAGGTTATGAAATAAAAATGTTTTAAAGGCTAAGTATAACAGACAGAGGTGTCCTTATTTGTACAGTGAGTGGCTCCTATTACCCAAAGTAATTAGGGGAAAATGGCTAGAGGCCAAGTTTAAGACATCATGGTAAGAGTAACTGAGCTTCAAAGGAGGTTAAACTCCCAACATTTGCGGGTCGTCTATGACGAGGTTAAGCCCCTGTGTCAAAAGAATGGATCCCTGGCATATGGGATGGGGAGAGTTCACATGCATGTGAAACAGAGAAGACTATTGGTTTACATTCTTGCAAGAAGACTATGTGTTTCCTTTCTCACCCTCCGTCACTGAAGAAATCTGGACTGGCTGGACATCCCATGGCACATAACACTGTCCATTGTGTCAATGATTTCATGTTAATCTGACTGAATGTACAAGAAATCGCTGGTATATTAGGATCTCCATAAGATTCATATGCTCCTGGGGATAGGAGAGAAAACACAAAAAATTAGATGTTCATCAAGTAAGTAAATCCTTTAGGTATAAATGTCTCGGAACATTCTACAACATTTTTTATTTACTAGAGAAAAAAAAATGATTACATCTTTCATCTCTCACAATGATGCACAACTCTTCATTTTTGAGTTATGGAGGAAGCATATTTCACACCCGGGAATTTTTCTTTCACTCACATCATAAGTGACACAAAACGCTGTCATATATGATTGTGATCCACTACAGGAAAAGTGTGTTTAGGCATGTCCAGATTGTGATGCAAATAGCTTTGGTCTTGAACCATGTGATCTCTCATATACCATGTGATCTCTATAGTATTAATTTGAAATATTAGTTGTTTGAAAAGATGCCATGCACCAGTAATTGCATGCCCTGATTCATGAATTATAATGCAGAAATCAGATGTTCTGGAGCATGGCCATGTATGTTCAGTAGAGGATTATATTTATTTTGGAAAACAGCTGTTGGAAACTACTGGCTCCTGGAACAGATGAAGAGTTTCACCAAGGGACACAAATTTACCATGTAAGAAATATTCTCAGTCAAGGTCTGGAAAAAATTCTTACACAAGATGGAAATTGTATGTCAAGAATACAGCACAACTGATGTACTTATGGACAGTGGCAAATAGTTGGCCAGCTAACTCCTGATTTGGAAGTAAAAAGATTGGAAAACAAATAAGAAAAATTATCATTTAGATGAATATGATGGGCAGGTAGGTTTGGGAAAGCAATGCGAATACTTTCTTATCTGTTATTGCCCAATATAGGGCAATCATTGAAACAGATAAAACAAACAGACAAACAAAACAGACAAAAAAACATGGAAGAGGGGCTAAACAACTGTAGACAGCATAAAATGAAAAATTAATGTCAGGTAGAGTCTGTTATCAAACACACCAGTGATGGGTGACACTCATAAATGTGATACTCATGAATATTTTAGCCATGATTTTTAAGGATGGAGGCCATGAATGTCATTTGGGCTCTAATTAACAAGACTGACCCAGCTATGCCTGTGGCAGAATGCAACTTCCCCCTAACTGGTACAATTCCTCAGGGAGACAAACTAGCTAGTTAGTGGCAGCAAGTTGATTACACTGGGCCTGCTCTTGGTATATGGGTCAATAATTCATCCTGACAGCTATAGATACATATTCTGGGATAGGTTTGCCCTTTATGCCACAAGTATGCATTCAGGGATGGAATGATATGAGGGCTGATAGATTTTGGATGTGTTGTCCCCGCCAAAACTCATGTGGAAATGTGATCCCCAATGTGACAGTGCTGGAAGCTGTTTGAGTCATGGGGGCAGATCTCTCATGAATGTATTAATGCTCTCCCTGGGTGGGGGGATTAATGAGTGAGTTGTTGCTAAATGGTCTTCCATTCTATGGATATGCCACCATTTGTTTATTAATTCACTTGTCCTGGGATATTTGGGTTCTCTCCAGTTTGGAGATATGACAAATAAAGATGCTATCCATTGAAAAATCTTCATGGGATCTATGCCTTTATTTATTTTTCTTTACTTATTGCTATGATTTGTTTCTTCACACAATATTTAACAGAAGTATTGACAATGGACATCCTTGCATTATTCCTCATCTATTAGGGAAATTTTCAGTTTTTCACTAATGGTGTAATGAGTG
>NW_007726790.1:629968-631622 GCF_000696425.1 Galeopterus variegatus | reverse complement strand
TGATCCCCAATGTGACAGTGCTGGAAGCTGTTTGAGTCATGGGGGCAGATCTCTCATGAATGTATTAATGCTCTCCCTGGGTGGGGGGATTAATGAGTGAGTTGTTGCTAAATGGTCTTCCATTCTATGGATATGCCACCATTTGTTTATTAATTCACTTGTCCTGGGATATTTGGGTTCTCTCCAGTTTGGAGATATGACAAATAAAGATGCTATCCATTGAAAAATCTTCATGGGATCTATGCCTTTATTTATTTTTCTTTACTTATTGCTATGATTTGTTTCTTCACACAATATTTAACAGAAGTATTGACAATGGACATCCTTGCATTATTCCTCATCTATTAGGGAAATTTTCAGTTTTTCACTAATGGTGTAATGAGTGTAATGTTATCTTTTGGTTTTTCAAGGATTGTCTTCATCAATTTAAATTATTATTATTTATAGTTTTCTGAGGGTTTTATGTTATATGATCATTGAATATTTCCACCTGATTCTCCGCTATTGAAATGATCCTATAACATCTTGTTAAAATGACGACTTATCTTGATTTTCTTTTTGTGTTTATCTAATTTTAATGAATGTATAATTACAAAAATAAAATATGTACATATGTATAGAGTCAAAAGGCTGTTTTCCAGCAAGCTCAAAGCTCAGCTGATGACAGAGGAGAGGGACTGACTGGAGACAAGGTCACTTCCCCAGAGAAGTGGTTGCTGTTTGTGCAGCGCAGGTGGAGAGTGGAAGTGAGCTCAGCAGATCAGTACAGAGAAGGTGGTTAAGAGCGTCTGTTTCCATGTTCTTATTTTACAGATGATGGAAGTGAGGAGACAAAAATTAAAGCAAGTATCCAAGGGCACCAATAGCCAAAATTTGAGTCCTATCTAGAAAGGGGCAGATCTGTTTCATTCCAGAAATTGGCTCTTTACCACCACATGCTGCTCTAAAGAACTGATAGCATTATGTGTTGCATTTTTACCTATGGCCTGTTTTCTCTCACAAAGCTTGGGGAATACCTGCACCAGCTACATTCAAATTCAAGGCAGAGGCAATAAACTATTGGCATTTTTTGATCCTGTCAAGATTGGAGAATCTCATGTTCTTAGTTTATACCTAAATCTACTTTCATTATCCCTGTATATGTGTTTTTAGAACATAATGTCATCACTTCTATCTGCTCTGCTGAGCACACCCCAGGCAGTCTGCTGAAAATACCTTCATATGGAGTACTAGCACCTGGTCCAGCTGCTTTCAGGTTGGTCATCGTTGGCAGGTGGATGTGTCTAGCTTATGGCCTGCCTTTTGGTCTCCTTTCAAGGTCACATTTGTTCCATGCTCAAGATCCAAGTACGTACCAACTTTTTAAGGTATAAAGAAGGTCTGGAACCAAACTGATGTTGTGTACACAGTCACAGAGTGTTTGCTCCACTCCCCTTCAACTGAGGGCTCTGTGGATTAAATGCAGAGTCCAGAGTAACAGTCAACCACTTCTATCAGCTGGAGGACTTAAATTTGTAACAGATTGACATATGCCCTATTGATGATGCGGTAAGTATTTTCAAATGATTAACTTATTCCAAGAGGCTTGGTAAGAGAGTTTGAAGGGATTGCTTTAAGTCAAAGGTGAACAAAGTTAGATGTCATAGCCCAGGAG
>NW_007726790.1:627431-629159 GCF_000696425.1 Galeopterus variegatus | reverse complement strand
CACTTAATGTAATATGTGTAAGGTTAATCCATGTATATATCAGTAAAGCATTTTTTTATGAATGAGCAAAATTCCATGACATATTTATACCACAATTTATTTATCTATTCATCTGTTGATAGACATTTACAATGTGTCCACTTTTTATTAGATTTCATTTAAAAAAAAATCACTAAATGACTCACTTGATGTTTTTTGCCTTACATTTAAAATTAGTCCAGGCAGCATTTGTATGTATTTTTCATCACTCAATTCATTTGCAGGGAAGAAGTAGCACACAAAATGCATTTGGATTCAGTCAGGGATAAGATAAGATAAGATAAGACAAGACCAGACCACACAGGGGTAAAAGAGTAGAATATGAAGCAGAAAATCAAGGTAAGGTGGTGTATGAACAATAAAGAGATGAAGGACAGTGGAAATAGGTAAGATATACAGATTAAATGTATCTTATTGGGTCCTATTATTGGAGAAATACAAATGAGCTAGTAAGAATATAAAAAACGCATCGATAATAATACTCACCAGGCATAGGTTATTGATTACTTCTGGAACGAGGGTGGGAAGTGCTGTTGAGGTGGAGCAGAAGTGGGATCCAATTGTGTTGATGCTTCCCTCAGGAGACAGTGTGATGGGTTAATGTGGATTTTCAGTTATTATGCTTTATTCTTTCTTGGTATATATTTTATTGCACAATATATTTTACAAAAAATATATAAATATATTGCTGATGTAGTACTTGGTAAAGTTAGTTTAACAGAGGATGTACAATATGTTGATATCCATGGTATAAGTATCTCCTGACATGTTTTAATTTCTTTAACAAATATATATTAAGATTATTTTATGATTTAAGAACTGTGATTGGAATTTGAGATAAGGCAATGATCATGAAGGCAATGCCCATACAGAGACAGCCCTGTTTCTTGCATTCAAGTGTATATTTTATGTGTAAATGTGATCGTTGTTGAATTTTTTTAAACTTAATTTAAAATAACAGCAAGCCCAATATTTATATTTGTAATGTTAAGATATCCCTCCTTAGTAAAATANTGGGGTTCACAGTAACCTCCTCCAATTCTTGTTGTGAGGTATAAGTGAGAAAATGATCCCCAAGTATGTGGCACAGTTCCACCCCCAAATATACCTTAACCATGCAGGCCCAGGTACACATACTCCTGGAATTAAAGTTCAGAGAAAAATGATTACAGGATCAAGGGCTGAGAGGTAGAAATGAATGGAGCAGTGGACAGGGATAGTTGTGAAGTGGGGCATCTCCACCCAGAACCAGACCAATATATATGGGCAGAACTATGTTTTGGTTAGCATGCTATGTGAGACACAGGATACCCTGATGGTCATTATTAAGTTTCTTATTTTTACTGAGTCAGAATCCACATATCATAAAATTTGTCACTTTGAAATATATAATTTGGTGGGGTTTAGTGTACCGTAAAGTTTGTGCAACCATTATAACGATCTAATTCCATAATATTTTCATCTTCCTAACAAGAAAGCTACACATATTAGCAGTCATTGTTCATTACCTCTTCCCCCCTCCCCAGTCTTCTCAACCATTAATATATTTTTATCTCTATGGATTTAACTTTCTGGATATTTCATGTAAATAAAGCATGTACCATGTGGTTTCTTTTATTTGCTTCTTTCACTTAATGTAATATGTGTAAGGTTAATCCATGTATATATCAGTAAAGCATTTTTTTATGA
>NW_007726790.1:625179-626720 GCF_000696425.1 Galeopterus variegatus | reverse complement strand
AAATAACAGCAAGCCCAATATTTATATTTGTAATGTTAAGATATCCCTCCTTAGTAAAATACTGTATCATTGATAAAAATATTTTGAATAATTTTTCATAAACTGTAAAAATAATCATAATGTAAAGTAAAAACTATATATCTAATGCCACTAATTCTTAAAAGTGAAAACTATGAAAGTGTACTGTGCCAAAACGTTAATTTTGACTTTGGGTGGACTTTGGGTGTTAGTCTTTTTCTCCTTTTTTTATCCATTATTTAATTTTATACATTATTTAATTTTATACATTGAGAAATTAAACGTCAGAACACATATTCGAGCTCTATATTAAAGGTATTTAAGAGTAGGGAACTTCTCGGGATGAAAGGATTCCTGAAAAATTCTATGATCTCCTCCTCCAGGAAGGACTATCTCCATCCCCTGTCTTTCTAGATAGGAAATAATCTTCCGTGCCTAGTTGTTTTTCTCCCCCTTTTTTTTAGTAAGACTTTCTCCTTTCAGGGATAACTGTTACTATTATCTTCGTCCTCCCGACCACTTCCAACACACTCTTGCTTCTTTGGATCACTGACATGCCTTCTGGAAATCTTTTGACTCTCCATGGGATGACCAAAAGTAAATATCAGAGAAGAGGCAATATTTGTTTTGTTGCCAATCTCCTTTCTTGACATAGCATGCCCATTTCCTTTCTTTACATAGCATATATATGGGATAAAGTTGGACAATTTGCTCAGAAAAGGAATGCAGTTTCCATCTATGCACTCCCCCATTTCAGCATCCCTTATCTCTGTCTCANTACAAATTCAATGCAATCCCCATCAAAATTCCAATGACATTTTTCTCAGAAATGGAAACAAGGTGAATCTTAATCTCTGGTGCCTTGAGAGACACCGCATGACTAAGAGAAGATGCTTCAACACTGCCATCTTCTGGCCACACTAGATATGTAAGATCCCCTTGGAACTGAGCAAGAAAATAGAACTAAGAAATGGTGCCAGTTAATTTATTCCTAAACCGCTATCTTTGCACGAGGGAGTAAATAGTATCTCTTAGGATTTGCAAGAGGCTGATAAAACATTAGTCAGCAGATAAAATATGTTACAAAACACAAATCTTCCACAGCTAAGGCCAGCAAAGACCCACCTTTCCCTACTCCAGCCACTTCCCACTGCTGCTTCTGGATACTGAGTGAGTGGATAGTTAGGAATGTGTGCAAGGGCAGGTGGAGATGAAATGATGTATCTTGAAGTACAAACACAAGTCCAGCCAAAGAATGCAGACTCCAGAAAAAAATTCAAATCATAAAAGTGAAAAGTATAGATCTTTTTATTTTAAATAGATTTTAACTTTGACATTCAAGAAAATGTAGTGATAAATTGTGGAATCTCTTTTGGAAGATTGACAGTTTAAGGGCATTTAGCATCATGCTATTGGAGAACAAATTTAGACCTGCACATGCTTTACTTGAAGGAAAGAAGGGTCATGAGTGACTTGAATCTTTGTGCCCTTATATCTGAAGATATATAATGCATAAAGGAAAC
>NW_007726790.1:622914-624752 GCF_000696425.1 Galeopterus variegatus | reverse complement strand
GAATTTGGTAGAACAATCTACAAAACACTTCAGATTTAAAATTTGTGATTATTGCTGCACAGGAAAGAACGCAGAATAATATTTGGACTTGATAATTTGAATTATGTAGAAATATTTAGGAATACTTAGGACAACAACCTTTATAAAAATGTGTAGGTTACCTAGATTTAGACTTTGACAACTAACCACTTAGGTAACCTCACTAACCTCACTTGAAAAAAAAATTCCTCGATGCATCCTCTTGTCAGCCCTACAGCTGAGCTATAGTTTTTTGCTGATATATAGTTACTGGATTGTGGGAAGTATCCCCAGAAACAGCCTTTGCATTTCAATGAGCACTTTGTTCTGGAGACTTCTCTTTCTTTCTCCGCTGCTACCCAAGGCCGTTCCACCTGAACGTACCTATGTGTTTATCTATTATTTTTCATGGAATCCCTGAGACAATTCTCAAAGAAGCCCATTCCCTCATATTTTCCTTGTTTTATCTGTTTCAGAAGCTATAAATTAGAAATTCCTACTTCCCTTCAGCAGTAAGTAGTTCTGATTTCTAAACAAGGGTTATGTCTGTTAACATTGCCTCCAAGTGGAGACCTAGGCATCTTCTTCATGATTCTCCTGCTGATGCAACCCAAGGCCTCTCTTTTACACAAGGTACTCTTAAACACCATTGATTTTATTAAATCACATTTTTTTTCAAATCTGTCCTTATTTTCCAATATGTGTGGAAAACAGCCTGGTGTGAAGGACTTGGAAGGATACCTACCTGAACTGAAGACTTTTTATGTAGTACTTGTTTCCTGAATCAGAATTGCCATGATAATACAGCAAAAATATGTGACTGCTGTTATCTACTGGGTGCAGTCTGGGTCTTGCAGCAATGTCATATTTGAAAATTCCTCGGTGAGAAGGAAGTGCAAGGTGAGGAAAGGTAGTTTTATCTGTAAAGTCTCAACCTTAGAAAGAGGACTTTCATCAATGGATATTTTTTCAAAGGAGTGTTGGTATGTACTGTAAAAATATTGCTCTCTGCTTGTCTAAAGTGAATGAAGGATAAAGAAGAGAAAGAAACTGGATGAGAGAAAACTTGGGACTAAAGCTAAAGTAGGTTTTGGTGTTTTTCTGTCTAATGTATAACTTCAAATATACATATATATACAAATATATATGTATACATATATATATATATATATATTTATATTTCTGCTTTTCATGCACAGGTTAGAAGGGGAAAAAGAAGATGGAGTGGGGGAAAAAAGAAAGCACCACTAAGCAGGCTGATCATGTTGGCTTCATCATGGGAATTATGAACAAATACTCAGTTTTCACTGTAGATATCACTGAGTGTGGGTGAATGATTTTGTTTAAGTGTGTACTAGTGAATCTTTTTGTAGGTCTGCATACTGGCATTTTTTTATTTGTTGAAAAAAACAGTAAATAATGTTATGAACCTGATTCTCCTAATTCTATTATTCAATAATTCTGTGACTGAATAAGCACAGGATATATATGAACACAAAGAATCACAGTTGGACAGACTTTGTCCCTTTCTAAGAAGACCCCTGAATTGCCATGCCTATTACAAATGGCACTGTGTTTATGCCCTCTGTGCTGACATTTATTGGGATCCCTGGTCTGGAACCTGTACAGTGTTGGATTGCGATTCCTTTCTGTGCTATGTACATCATTGCTTTGATTGGAAATTTTGTACTTTTGATCATCATCAAATTGGAGTCCAGCCTCCATGAGCCCATGTATATTTTTCTGGCCATGTTAGGAGCCACAGACATTGCACTTAGCACCAGCATTGTGCCCAAGATGCTTGGAATATTTTGGTTTCA
>NW_007726790.1:620361-622139 GCF_000696425.1 Galeopterus variegatus | reverse complement strand
CCACAGACATTGCACTTAGCACCAGCATTGTGCCCAAGATGCTTGGAATATTTTGGTTTCACTTGCCAGAGATCTATTTTGATGCTTGCCTCTTTCAGATGTGGCTCATCCACATGTTTCAGGGCATTGAATCAGGAGTTTTGCTGGCCATGGCTCTGGACCGCTATGTAGCTATCTGTTATCCTCTGAGGCATGCTACCATATTCACTCGAAAACTAGTCACTTATATTGGAGTTGGGGTGACATTGCGACCTGCCATTTTGGTAATCCCATGCCTATTGCTCATAAAGTGCCGTCTGAAACTTTACCAAACCCAGTTAATATCCCACACTTACTGTGAACACATGGCCCTTGTGAAGCTTGCCACTGAAGACGTTTACATCAATAAGGTTTATGGTCTACTTGGAGCTTTTATTGTTGGTGGGCTTGACTTCATTTTCATCACCCTCTCCTATGTACGAATATTTGTCACTGTCTTTCACCTGCCCCAGACAGAAGCACGACTTAAGGCATTAAATACATGTATCCCACATATATTGGTCTTCTTCCAATTCTATCTCCTTGCTTTCTTCTCCTTTTTTACTCATAGATCTGGATCTTATATCCCATCATATATACATATCACCTTGTCCAATCTTTACCTACTGGTTCCACCATTCCTCAACCTCTTTGTCTATGGGGTAAAGACAAAGCACATTCGAGAAAAGGTAATAAAAATGTTCTGTTCCAAAGACCAGGCTTGACATTTGATTGAACTAGTTCTTCCTATATGATTTAGTGGTTTCTCTATTAGACTTATGAGATCTGAAAATTCAGTCAATGGTTTGGAGTATCATCATGATTGATGAGTAAATTAATAAAATATAAATAAGTGTGCTGAAAATGTTTTTCTTTTCTTTTATTTTGGTATGAAAATGTTTTTCAGAGGTTATTGATCTGAAGTCAGAAGGCAGTCAGAAGAAATTGAGAAAGATAATAGAGCAGACAAGGTGCTGAAAGACTAAATAAAGGAGCAGATAATGTGTTAAGACTAAATCTTATGTTATGGAAAGGGTGAGAACACGACTCATGAGAAATCACATGAGGCCAGGGCTGGGTGGGTGGAGCAGGTACTCACAGAGACCCCTCTGCAGGTCACAGTGGAACTTAATTTTGATTCTTTTGTACTCATAGAGGCAAGATCATCCTCTTTATGCAGTATCCAAGTCCCTCTACATTTTCTTTCAACTATTATAAAATTGTTTTTAGTGTTCATTTGTCCTATCAAAATCTATGCCTTGAATATATCTTCTATGTCAAATATAATCTGAACTTTGTCTGTAAAAAAATATCTATAATTATCTCCTTCTTCTTGAAGCCTATCCCTATTATGTCATTCATATTATATTCAAACTGACAATTTTCACAACATTTAAAATACATTTGCTTCAGTAAATTTAATACCAAGGCATGTAATACTGTGCTTATTTATGATTGTTCTTAAGTGCTTATTTAGCTTGTTTATTTGTATAAAAAGTAAGTTGAGGAAAGCTCTGATGTGTGGTATCTTTTATGAATGTGACTGTATTATTGTTGACCACACTGTTGTAAACTTTCGTCACCATTTTCTCATTCAGCAAATGATATCCCTTTGGTGTAACAAGAATGGAAGTCTCAGAAAACTGTACAGAACTTCTACAGACTGTAATTTTCAGTATATAAGATTCCCAATTTTTTTAATTGCATTTTGCATTAGGGTGCTTGTATACTGATGGTAATATTTAACAGAGAAACTTTAT
>NW_007726790.1:617713-619327 GCF_000696425.1 Galeopterus variegatus | reverse complement strand
CACCATTGTTTTTTCATCATGAAAATTCTCTTTAAGGCTGAAGTCCTTGAGTAAAAATATCGTGCCACTACTTTTCATGTAGTTCATTGGTATCTCTCAAATGCATTTAAAAAGTAAAACTTTAAGTTTTCTTCTCAAGACCCAGTTTGCGTAACTTTTTGTAAAAATCTAATGTTCAATCAAAAGGAATCTTAAGTCTGTAGTTGCTGAGTACACTGCTATTTAAATCCATATCAGTTTCCATGTCCATATATTTATACGTGTATAGTCAATTGTTATTTTTATATGTATGTTTATAGTCGATTTGTTAATTTTATGTGATTTTATCATTTATAACCTTAAACTTGTCTGACTGCTTTATCAGCTTATTGATAGAAGTGTCTTTAAATATACTGCTATGAATGTGGACTAGTTATTCTAAAGATTTTTATGTATACACCTTTAAACTATGGGTGGAATAGGATCTTCCATATTTTGGGGTGCACACAGATTTGGAGTTAATGTATCATCCTCATTGATTAACTTCTTTTCTCATTATGAAAATTTTGTTTTTATTTCTAGTAATGCCTTAAAGTCTCAGTTATTCCGTACTAACCCATCTTCTAGTTCACTAATTCATGTTCTGCTCTGTACTCTTGCTTTTCTCAATTATTGGATTTAGCCCTTGTAGTTTATAGTTTTATGATGTTCATCTGATTAAATATTTGACTTTCTCTCTCTCTGTCTCATGTATCTATGTCTCTTTATTTTCATTTTAATTTTAGGTAAAGTTATTTTTTCTGGTGAAATTTCCAACACTTTCATTTTTTTTTCCNAAACTTTCGTCACCATTTTCTCATTCAGCAAATGATATCCCTTTGGTGTAACAAGAATGGAGGTCTCAGAAAACTGTACAGAACTTCTACAGACTGTAATTTTCAGTATATAAGATTCCCAATTTTTTAAATTGCATTTTGCATTAGGGTGCTTGTATACTGATGGTAATATTTAACAGAGAAACTTTATTTTGCAAGCTCATTATAACTGAGGGCAAGTAGACAAATTATCACCAAGAGTATTTGATAGAAAAATCAGATTCAAATCTGGTGGGAAAAACAACATTGAGGAGGCGGGTTACATGCATGAAACCTGGAATCAAACAGAGCTTGGTCCAAAACTTTATTTTGCCACTTTCTAACTATATGCATTGGAAAGTAATAGACTGTTGAAAATTCAGCTGCCTCATCTACAAATATGAAACAATAATTTATGTCTCATTAGGAAATAGAGATAGTGGTTGTCACAGTTAGTGTATCATAATAGGTATATTACCTAATTATTTTCACCTGGAGATTGGTAGCTTGTAAGAACTCAATAAAGATTATATTTCTTATCATTATCTTCGTCATTGTCATTATCATCATCATCTTTATTGTCCTCATCAACATTATTATCACCATTGTTTTTTCATCATGAAAATTCTCTTTAAGGCTGAAGTCCTTGAGTAAAAATATCATGCCACTACTTTTCATGTAGTTCATTGATATCTCTCAAATGCATTTAAAAAGTAAAAATTTAAGTTTTCTTCTCAAGACCCAGTTTGCGTAACTTTTTGTAAAAATCTAATGTTCAATC
>NW_007726790.1:614461-616358 GCF_000696425.1 Galeopterus variegatus | reverse complement strand
TTTTTTTTTCCATTTGTTTTTGTTAATCTGTTTCTCTATTTGCTTGAGCATATTATGTATCATTTCTTTAAAATTGTTGACTGCTAATTCCAATAAACAAAACAATTGTGGGTCTGTTCCTGCTGTTTAATTTTCTCTTTGTTTTTGAACTCATGTTCCTGTCTCATCAGGCCTACTGATTTCTTATTGGGTGTCAGATATTGTGTATAGAAATTATAAAAGCTAGATAAAATTATATTTTCCTTAAGTGACAACTTTCCACTTTCTCTGTGATAAACTCACACAACTTAACCTAATCAAGAATTTCATTAGTTTGGAGCTTATTTTATTTTATTTTTTTTGTTTAGAGGGTGGAAGACTTGCATCCAAATCTTAGCTCACAGGAGCTTTCAACTGGGAGCTTGGTGTGTTCATACACATTCCATTGCCTGAAATAAAACCTTGTATACCCAGGAACAAAATACTGCCCCAAATTCCCTCTTTGTTTTTAAATGTTCTGCTTAATTTTGTGGCTCCCATTCCCTGAAGTTTCAGAATTTACCAAATACCTTGTGTAAAGAAAAAAGCACATTGGCAGGCTTAGCTTTCTGCTACTTCCCACCTAGAGTGAGACCCTTGTTGTTGTTGTTGTTGTTTCGTTTGTTTTTGTTTTTCTATATCCTGCCACAGTGCTAAAAGTCTCTGTTCTGACCTTCAAAAGTGACTCTCTGTTCGGAAATTGGCCTTTTGTGGATCTTGCCTTCTCCCTGGAAATGGCAAATGACTCAGCAAATGTGGTTTCAGAAAGTCAGCATCCTCTGTCCTCTGAAATCCTACTTTCTGAAGTCTTATTGCTTCAGAATTTCTCTAATACATCTTAATTTTTTACATTTCTCTTTTAATTGTTCGTGGGTAAACGTTTGCCTCTGGCTGCTTCTTGCTGCATTTTTTTCACTGAATTTTAATTTAGAACACAAACCTTTTTATTGACCACATTTTTTTTTCCTTTTTAGTGTATTTGTTGCTATGCTTAGAAAATTTTACCAATCAAAAAATTTGTAGAAGTCCTTTAATATATATGTAAAATTCTGTGTGATATGTATGTAAACAAAAAAATCAATTAGCAATCATTAACAATTATGCCATATCACACGAACAATCCATAGAACTTCCTTCTTTCAATATTAAGTATGTAAATTGAAACAAAACTCTTATTGTATAAAACTCAAACAAAGTAAAACGTTTATTCTTCTCTCCTCCATTTTCTACTTTCTCGTTGTAGTTAAGGTATGTGAAATCAGACATTTTATATACCTGAGTATATGTTTTTATTTAAATACAAGGAGATAAAATCATAAATATTGTTCTACATCAGTTTTTCAGCTACTTATATAATATGGACATCTTTCTGAATAACATATTTTAACCTCTTTTATTTGTAAAATTTTCATGAAATCACATGTTATAGAATACTGATTCATTTCACTTTTCTCTAATCATTTTTTCAAACATATCGATAATGCCGTAAACATTCTTATGTGTATATGTATGTACATATATATATATATATATATATATATATACACACACACTTATCTTTTCATAACTATGCAAATATTTTTGTTGAATATATGAACAAAAATAAAATTACAGCTTAAAATGGTTGCCCCCGGGCCGGCCCGGTGGCGCACTGCTACAGTGCGCCGCTTGGGAGTGCGGCGGTGCTCCCGCCGAGGGTTCAGATCCCACATGCAGACCGGTTCCTGCTCGCTGGCTGAGCGGGGTGCGGGTGCGACGCCGAGGGTTGCGATTCCGTTGCCAGTCCTGGTCTGGTACGGGCACGACACTGAGGGTTGGGATCCGTTGCCGGACACGAAAAAAGACAAATAAATAAATAAATAAATAAATAAATAAATAA
>NW_007726790.1:611452-613245 GCF_000696425.1 Galeopterus variegatus | reverse complement strand
CCCCCCCAAGAATGTCCTTTCCGTTTGCTTGTTGTAACAACTTCAAAAAGGTATAGCTGTTGTATCTTCATGAATTACTTATTTTTAATTCATATTATATTTTGTGTTTGTGCAAAAAGAGAATGACACAATATTTTTTTGTTATTGTTGAATAGATAGAGCTCATATTCAACAATGTATTATTTTTACATAGGATTCTGGTGTTATTACTTAATATGTTACCATAGATACATGTGTTTATTATTATCTTTATTTTCTGACCGTTCTTATCACAGTACTTTACAGTTATAATTACCACAGGTTCTAAGAATATTTTGGTATTATAAAAAGGAAATATTTTATTATTTTTAACATTTTTGATTGCACATATAATGCTGAGGCCAAACTAAATAGTTCATTTATCATTAGCTTACTTTCCTGGAATTTTCTCTGAAAAAACTTAGATAAAAAGATTAACGTGAACTAGTACTCCCAGAGCGGTGATTTTAGCTTTTCTAGCACTTATAAATAACTTCATGGAATACTAAATTATTTATTTTTAACCATACCAAACCACTTCAGTGAAATTTCCTCCAACAAAATTTTCCTAAAGGAAAATCTACTTTCCCCTTTTTACCTTTTTTTTAATGATGCCCCTCTGCCATCTTGATTCAACCATGTTTTACTCAGTTCAAGGTTAGCACCACATCACACAAAAACACTGATTTGTAATAAAAGATGTAAGTTTAGGTTATCATCATTTTCTACATATCAGAATTTTGATAATTTATTTTCTTGAAATAGAAATCATACCTTTCCTTTCTTCTTGCATTCCACAACCTCCCACCTTTGGAATAGTGTAGCTGGATGCTGTAGAATTGGTAAATATGTGCAAGCACTTTGTACACTAAAAACTATGATTCAGGGATTTTCTCTAATCAAAACCCACCTGTCAATCTGTTTAGGTTTCATTTGCTTTCAAAATGTCTCAGAGTAATAAAACAAATAAATCTTTCATGCAAAATTCAGGCTTTTTATGTGCTTCATTTATAGTCTTGTACTTCTGCTTCATTAGTATTCATAGAGAATTTGAAAGAATAACAAATTCTTCATATTTTAAAGTCAATATTAGTATCAATTTCTGGCTTCTATTCCCTCTGGATTTTATTCTATATGCAAAAGCCATTTAATTCTACTACCCTTTATGTTGTTGCATTATTTAGAAGTGAATAGAAAAGGAGTATATAATTTTAGTGAAATAAAAGGTAGAATTAGATGATGAAAAGAAAACATGATATGGAAATGAAAAGACCGGAGTGCTTAGCTAAGAAGAATACTTGAGTGCTTGGCTAAGAAGAAATACAGTAGAAGACAAATCAACTTTGAAATCAAGCACTCCTGGGTTTGAATGCCAGAACTTCCAGTGATTGCGGTATGATGCTGGGAAAATTACTAACTTCCATGAACCTCACCTTCTGCAATGGATATTTGAGGCAATATTAAGTGAATGGAAAATAAAGCTTATAACATACCAATAATAAATGCTATGTTTTCATCAATTTTATTTTTCTTTCTTTTTGTATCCTAAAAGTTAAATTATTTGATCCTAAGGAACTTTATTATTTTGTATGAATTAGTTTTGTTAATTTATTCATTTAATGTATCAGAGTGCGAGAATAAGTAGAGATCTATTAACAAAAACTGGCATAATTTTTTTTTTTCTTTTTGTCTTTTTTTCGTGACCGGCAACGGTTCGCAACCTTCAGTGTCGCGCCTGTACCGGACCGGGACCGGCAACGGGATCGCAACCCTCG
>NW_007726790.1:609590-610030 GCF_000696425.1 Galeopterus variegatus | reverse complement strand
GGGAGGAGTGAGTACAGTCAGTAGAACTCCCTATCAAAATTCTGCTGAGCAAAGCTCTTTCAGTCTCCTTACAAAACATTGGACATATTGTCTTATTGATTACAATGTGAATTATACCACTACTTTCCAAGAAAGATACATGATTTTTTTTTATGAAAGTATAAACAAGGCAGGACAATTCCTAGATTTCCCAGTAGAATGTCTCTTAAGGATTATAGTTACATGGAATTACGTTTGCTCTTATTTCCTAGGTAACTTGCCTAGTGGTCTGTCATCTTGTTTAGAATTCTATCATGAAAAACTTAGGAGATAGTGAATATAAAGAATAACATAGGTAGTCAGAAATCTTCATTAGTTCTTTGCTCAAGCCAAGTCAATGATTCTTCCTAATAAGGTTGTCCTTCTCATTCCTAAAGAGAAGAGCCAGAAATAAAAAAAAA
>NW_007726790.1:588678-606806 GCF_000696425.1 Galeopterus variegatus | reverse complement strand
TTCTCAATATACATTGTAGTTGATTTTTGTGACCCTTTACCTGTTCCACTTCACAAAAGTGCTGTTTACTATGACACTTCTGTAATATCATAAATCCACACATTTAGCCACTTTTCCATTTTTCCCATAGCTTCATCACACACTATAGATGTTACTTTGGTCCTTTTAAGACTAGCCTTATGTGCAGATTTGTAGATTTATTCTTTCTTTTAATGGATGTACCACATCGTTGATTCGTTAAATTGAACTCACCACCAAGAGCACTGTGACTCATGCTGAAGGTGGCTTATCTAAGACATGTACATTCTCTGTAAAGTACATCACAGCCTTATTTTTCAGAATACTAGATGGCACATTAGTACTATGCTTGGGGGCCATTTAAACAGTGAATTCACCAACAAAAAGAACAAAAGTGGGAAAAACATGGCACTAGATTGACCACAAAAGGACACACGTTTATAGTAGAAGAGCTGAAACAAGAAGTAGGAGTATCTCCTTGTTGGCCTCAGCTTGGAGTGTGCACTTTAGCAACTCAGAAGTTTCACTTCTCTATGCATGTCTA
Source organism: Galeopterus variegatus (assembly GCF_000696425.1). Taxonomy (NCBI): domain Eukaryota; kingdom Metazoa; phylum Chordata; class Mammalia; order Dermoptera; family Cynocephalidae; genus Galeopterus; species Galeopterus variegatus. The sequence continues at coordinate 606,244 of NW_007726790.1, read as the reverse complement.
ATAATAGTTGTGAAATTAAGGTGAGCATAGAATCTGTGAATAGAGAATTAATTATATATACATATTTGTATATAAATAGAAATATATGTGTGTGTGTATATATATATATAGAGAGAGAGAGAGAGAGATATCTCCTTACATATAACATAATGCATTAATAGCTAATTTCTAATTATACCTGATCAATTGAGTTAAAATTAATTAAAATAACGTATTAGTAGAGAAGTACAAAGTTTTGACTCTGACGTTTCATGAGTAAGTTTTATTCAAACTTTTTTCTGTTTCACAATTACTCACTTGGGCTTGTTTCAGTCTAATGTGACTTCCAGTCTGTTTTTGTAGTAAAGAAATTGAGGGAGTACCTCATGAGACTTTATAGAGGCTTTAATATTGAATAATTCCTCTTTTCTAAGAATTACATTTGAAGAAAAACCTCAACTTGTACAAAATTTAAAGTTTCCAAAACACAGTTGACTGTGTTTTAGAAACTTTAAACATATAAACATCAATGTATATATACAATAGGGTTTTTTTTATCATCGCTATTAATTAATATTATATCTGAATGGGAAGTTTCCTTCCCACTCCTATTTCTCAAATTCTTCTAACTAGGAGAAGCAGCCCATTATGTCCTTATACACCTTTGCTAGAGCAGGTGGATTAGCAATGATTTGCGAGTAGAATCTTTAGGAAATGGTCCACAAAGAGATGGATAGGACTTACGGGGGAGACATGCAATAGAGAATAAAGTACCCTACAGGGAGCTGAAATAAAAGAAATCAACCAGAGGAAAGTAATCAGACAAGGGCAGAGTTTTCTACACTGACTGAACCATGGGGATGTGCCTGGGTGGTCAGCGGTCGCAACTAGAAAAGGAAAGAGTCACAAGCATAAATGTTGAGTCTTTTAATCAAAAGAAAAAAATAATCACGTTTGTGTTCAAGAATATTTTGAGGATCCACTTACTAAAAGACAAACTAAAAGGTAGGTAAAAATCCCAATATTAATTTTCAAATTAAATATTTTTATATTCTTTAGAATATTGTTGATAGAACTTTGTATACTTAGTGAAAAATGTGTGACAGTTTTGCTTTCATGGCGCGGTCCACGCCATGGCAGAGTCCTGAAAGGAATAGCTTGAGCTGCCCTCTCCGAGTTGGCAAGGCCGCCGGAGGGAGAGCTGCTGGCAGGACCACAGCTATGAGCACTTGCTTTTGCTGTAAGGATCTCTGCCTTGGCATCGTAGTACTGCTTTTACTTTCTCTTTTAATATTTTGGTCAGCGTGGCAGTTTCCTGATTTTCCAAAAGACACAGAAAATGACACACAAACAGTTGTTGTCATAAAATTAGATAGTCCCACCAAAGATCGGGAAAGATTGAACAATTCCAAATTGTCCCTTTTGAGTCATTTAATTATGCCAATGGATATTTCAAAAACATCGGTCACGACTAATCATGAGCAATTGCCTTTACCAGAGAAATTAATAAATAAAATAAGTCCCCATCCTCTTCCCACCATCTGGGTATATGGTTACATGGGATATAAAATAAGAAAGGGAAAAATTTGGTACCCTCCCAGGGGATGTCCAAAGTATGATCTAAGTTGGCAAACATCATTTACTGGAGATTGTATTAATGGCAAGAGAATGGTTGGCATTAATGAGAAATTATATGATTGGGATAAATTAAGTATATGGGAATGAAACCATAGAATTCCCTTTACTTGGTGGTGTCCAGTTTTAAATAAATCGTTAAGAATCAGGTATTGGGATAAAAATATATTCTGTAAAATTATTAAACCTGCAAAATTGGATCTTAAAAGAATAAGAGAGTACACCTAGTTTTGTGAGGGATGGTGATGTGCACAAGGACACTTTAACATTTAGATCAAGATTACAGGGCCACAGAAATGTTAACATTTTTCCTTTTAGCAAAGTTGTATATACATTTAAGAACAGATATAGGTTATCTACAAAATAGCTGCCACCCTGTTAATAGGGTGGATATTAACCACAGCTTGCTAACAGAAAAAGGTCACAAGATAACGTCTAGACAATGAAGGGATTGCCGATCTGATAATCTGATTCCAGGAAAAAGAAGCACGAGTTGATCACCCAAGACATGCTGACAAAAGGAAAGGACTGGCTGACCTCTAAAAAAGTTTCCTCCCTGCTTTTTGGACTATTGATTTAATCTTGCTGATACAATAAAAATAGTACCCAACCCCCCCCCTGCAGAGAAAAACCTAAAAAAAGGCAAAGTCTCATGCTCTACTGGGCTCCAGCTGCAACCCGCTGACAGCCCACAGAGAGAGAACGTGCATATTGATGCATTGAGGTCTCCGTCTGTGTTTGTTATTTTTGCCGACCCTCTCCTTCCTTTTTCGGGTACCCACCCCTCGCCGAAGCTGGATTTTGGCACTTTCACCCACCTAAGTAGGTAACTACATTTAACCTCTGCTGATAGCTGGTAACTGTTGCTCCAGTCATGGATAGCTAGTGCATAACCATGGTTTAATGACAATATGCAAAACAAAATCTTGAGGCTGATACATGGGTTCTAATTTTTATTTTTCGGTACAGTGGGTCAATATTTTTATTCAAAGCAAGAACTACATAAATCTAAACTTAGATTTAATGATTAAGTTGAATCCCTTAATTTTACACATAAGCAAGATGAGAATTATAATGAAATATATACTTAAAAGATTCTCAAAACCACAATTCTATCTACAACTGAGCTATTAATGTCTTAGTATCTCTGCGCTTCAGCATCTTCTCCTATAAAACAAAGAGGTTCACCAAGCTGACACCAAGACTAAAAGTTAATCAGCACGTCTTACGAGCATTTTAAACTATTCTGTATTCACTACAATGTGCAGACGTATATACTTGGGCGTAAAGGGTAGGATATGTAGAGGTGTAACCTGATTCAATGTTATTATTCACCAAATCTTTTGCATTAAACAATTAATACAATCTACAAACATCATGTATTCTATTATGAGACAGAATAGGTTTCGGGTGCAGTCATGCTAAATTATTATTTGTAGGTAGAAAAGATATGAATGATCTTAAGAGATTTGATTTGTGACAGATGGAAAGAATATGTGCAAACTGCTTGTCTCTTGCATTGCAAGTGTACATATACAACACTTACATGCAAAAATAAAATCATACTCTGAATTAAAGTTCAGAAAACAGAAATTATACTACGGATTCAATCATTTCCTAGGCAAGTGCTCATTAGCACTCTACTGAACATAATTCACCTTAGTTAACATTACACTTAATTTTAAAGTAAGGGTCAGTAAAACTTTCTCTGCCTATTTATCTGGCTTTAGAGAAGTAAATTACAAATGAGGCAAATATCACTTTAACCTGTAAAGTATTACTTAAGAATTAATTATTGAGACTACAAATCATTTATGAATTAGGCATTCCTCTTTCAACTATTACCTTCCCTTCCCTAAAACATATTAACCTCTGGTCCTCAGGTTTTTCTGGTGAACCATTTCTTGATCCTGCTACGGATTTGTTGGGTCTTAACACTGTAGATGATGGGGTTCATTAAGGGTGGAAAAAGGATATAGATGTTACCCATGAGGACGTGGACCACAGGGGAGAGGTGCTTCCCAAAGCGGTGTACCATGGTCAGACCAATGATTGGGATGTAGAAAACCAGGACAGCACAGATATGAGAGACACAGGTCTGCAATGACTTGAGCCGCTCCTCCCGGGATGCAATAGTCAAGACTGAGAAAAGGATTAAGATGTAGGAGATGAGAATAAGCACTGAATCCAAAAAGAGTGTGCAGATACCAGAGCTAAGGCATAGAAGCTGTTGAAGCGGATGTCAGAGCAGGCCAGACGGAGTAGGTCCTGATGTAGACAGAAAGAGTGGGAGAGGATGTGGGGATGGCAGTAAATGAAGAACTTTAGGCAGACAATGGGAGCAATAATGAACAGAAAACTCCGCCCCACGATGGCCACACCAATGTTGATGATTCTGGTATTGGTGAGGATGGATGCATATCTTAGAGGATTACAGATTGCAGTAAAGCGGTCAAAGGCCATGGCGAGAAGGACTCCGGATTCCATGCATGATAGACCATGAATGAAAAAGGTTTGGGTGATGCAGGCATCCAGACTAATCTCCTGCTTGAGCTCCCACAGAATCCCCAGCACTGTGTGTATCGTGGACAGCCCCATGCACAGGTCAGTGAGGGCCAGCATGGCTAGAAAATAGAACATGGGCTCATGCAGGCTTGGCTCTGTACGGATCGCATGCAGCACCAGGCAATTCCCTGAAAGCACCATAGCATAGATACAGGAGAAGGGGATGGAGAGCCAGGGATACTCCTCTTCGAGACCAGGAAAACCCATAAGAAGAAAGGTGGAGTTACTGATTTTGGAGTAAGGTCGGACAGACATTGATCTACAAAGACAGAAACTTTTCAAGAAAAATGTATACAATAGTTGATTAGGGTTCATATGTGAAAAGTCTGAAGTAACAGCTATACTAAGACTGATTAGATTAGCATAATAGCTCATTAGATTTAAAACCGGTGTTTCTATCTTCCCAGAATTTGAGTTTGCTCCAAAACAGAGACTAAATTACTACTTTATGACTACACATAACACCTCTTAGTTATTCGGTCTTTACCCTCAACAGAGAAATCAATGTCTCCATATCCATAATACAACCATCCCTTTCTACCTCAGTGCTTCATTTTACAGACATGAATAGTGAAAAGTGATTTTTTTGCTTGTGACTTTGTAATAAAGTTTAAGCAAACACATTATAAAAGAAAAACATATTTGAACTGTTCACATCAAAAGTCTAATAAAATAAATTGCAAATTACTCCTGTGTGGTGTAACATTAACCTCCGTTTATTACAGAAGACACTAAGTACTATGTAGAAGTAATTTCTCAGTCACTTTGACATCTATGTTTTAGGCAATTAATAAAGAATTGTCACTCACAACAGAGATGTTCTTGCCAATCTTGAAAATGGATTTGCTCTTCTTGGTTGTAGTGCACTGAGATTCAATAAGAAGCAAGATTTATGCAGGTGCAAAAAGTATAGTAGCCACTGGAGTAAATTCTAGATCCTGGGAGATGCTGAGAATGACTGGTGTAACATTTACGGCCACTGCTCCTTGGGGACAAAGAGGAAAAACTCCTGGGAAGGATTTCCATAGCAGACTTTTTCACTTCACCGCATTCTGAATACTCTTACAAGTGCACATTTGTAGAAATAATTTATTCATCCAGGGAGACAGGGAAATGAGCATTGGACAGAGAGATCCACAATCCTCTACTAGTTTGCTTCCTCGCTAAGTTCTTTACATTCTCTTCGAAGGCCAGCATATGCATCCTATGTAAAACAGTTTTTATTTGTTATAAATAAAACTTCATTTCATTTTCCTTCATTTCAGCTACAAAATGTTCCTTCAGTTTTTGAAACCATGGTTCACGTATTCAGAAGAATTCAAGTGCTGGCAAAGATAGCAATTGTTTGCAAGCCCTATAGTTTTGCATGCAGTTTATAATTCTTCTAAAGATCTTAGGTCCTCTATTTTCATAACAATATTATTGAACATCTTTTAACATTTACTCTGTGCTAGAAACCTTAGCATTACTTATCAGAATTAAAGTATTTATATTACATAATTTAATTGCTATTGTATGTGGGGGGGGAATCACACCTGCACTACTGACTTCCACAGTTATGTCAGTCAGCACTTTTCCCTCTACCCTCTTCAGTGAGGTGGTTTCACACATTTGTATTACAGTTAGATTCTTTTTCACAGATTGTGTTCCTTCCTGGGTTCCTTCTACCTTTAAATAAATATTTAAATTTGCATCAGTTAAGGTTCACTTTTTCTATTGAGCCTCCCTAAGTACTAATTCTAAAAAGAATGGTTGTTTCTCAGCTTTTTCAGCAGTAATGCACTGTTATACTGGAACCCTGTTAATGTGGGGTAAGTTGTAGGAAAGCAAGCTCTCTATAAATCTCTTCCACTTAAATCTCAGTCTTCTAGTGGCCTTTTGGCCCAAGGCTTTACCTTCGCAATTGTTTTTTCAGTTGTATAGCTTTTCCCCAGCCATCTCTATTCTTGGCCATGTTCTCATATTTTTTTTTTTTAAGTCCTGACACCAGTTGATCAGGTATTTCTCCTGCCTAGGAGAGATAGAAAGGCTGGAGATGGCTGGAGTTGGAGGAATTTCCTTCTCCCATGTGGGATAAACCTGTGGCAAAGTCTTTTACCGGAAAGAATAGGACTTAGTTATAGAGAAGTCTCCAAAAAATATTCTTCCACTTCACTTTCCAAAGCCATGAGTGGATCTTCTCAGATATTTCCTATGAGAATCTGCTTGGTTTTGTGAAAACATTTTACATAAAAAAGTGTAACACCATCCAAAGATTCTCCAGAAGAATCTTTATCTCTGAGATTCCAGAAATTCCTCAAATTCACCATATTTGTGTTCCTACGTATTTATTCTTCAGAAGCTTGTGTTCCCGACAAGCAGATATCAACTATGTCTCTCTGGATGTGCCTGTCTCTTCAGATTTGAGGTTGTGGTTTTCCCTGTGGACTCTGTTTTCTGTTGGGTCCAAAAAATATTGTTTATTTTCAGTTCATCCATTTTTTTTTTTCTCTCATAAGTACGAACAAGTACCTGCAGGCTGGAAGTAAACCTGGAATTTGGTAATAGTTGTTGATACATACATGTTTATGTACGTAAACCAAATATCTCTGTTGTCTCATCTTCCATCTACTACAGTATGAGGCAAAATGTGATAATAGTGTTAGTCCAATATCACAGTTCTTAATTTAATGACTATCAAGAAGGAGGTGCACTAAGCTGAAAGTAACACAAAAAGACACGTAGCCTTTGTGTTCTCATTTTGTTGAGAGGATGAGTGTTTTTAAGTTGTAACATGGACATTTCCATTACATATGCATAATGTATAATTATTTTTTTCAGAAATTAATATAGCTAAATGTGTGGGTGACAACTGAACTGTTATTTTTTTCTTACAATTTAGGTATGTATTAAAAAATATTTTGTCTAAAAACAACTCGAATTTTCAAGAAAAGCTTCAAAGATAGTACAAAGTGTCCCTAATACCTTCCACACAGCCGCTTCTGTATAAAATGTTACGTAAGTGTGGTACAGTTATAAAAATTTAGGTTGGTACACATTATTGACNTTGTTTTTTCAGTTGTATAGCTTTTCCCCAGCCATCTCTATTCTTGGCCATGTTCTCATATTTTTTTTTTTTAAGTCCTGACACCAGTTGATCAGGTATTTCTCCTGCCTAGGAGAGATAGAAAGGCTGGAGATGGTTGGAGTTGGAGGAATTTCCTTCTCCCATGTGGGATAAACCTGTGGCAAAGTCTTTTACCGGAAGGAACAGGACTTAGTTATAGAGAAGTCTCCAAAAAATATTCTTCCACTTCACTTTCCAAAGCCATGAGTGGATCTTCTCAGATATTTCCTATGAGAATCTGCTTGGTTTTGTGAAAACATTTTTACAGAAAAAAGTGTAACGCCATCCAAAGATTCTCCAGAAGAATCTTTATCTCTGAGATTCCAGAAATTCCTTAAATTCACCATATTTGTGTTCCTACATATTTATTCTTCAGAAGCTTGTGTTCCCGACAAGCAGATATCAACTATGTCTCTCTGGATGTGCCTGTCTCTCCAGATTTGAGGTTGTGGTTTTCCCTGTGGACTCTGTTTTCTGTTGGGTCCAAAAAATGTTGTTTATTTTCAGTTCATCCAATTTTTTTTTTTCTCTCATAAGTACAGGGATGATGACTTGCATGTACGAACAAGTACCTGCACGCTGGAAGTAAACCTGGAATTTGGTAATAGTTGTTGATACATACATGTTTATGTACGTAAACCAAATATCTCTGTTGTCTCATCTTCCATCTACTACAGTATGAGGCAAAATGTGATAATAGTGTTAGTCCAATATCACAGTTCTTAATTTAATGACTATCAAGAAGGAGGTGCACTAAGCTGAAAGTAACACATAAAGACACGTAGCCTTTGTGTTCTCATTTTGTTGAGAGGATGAGTGTTTTTAAGTTGTAACATGGACATTTCCATTACATATGCATAATGTATAATTATTTTTTTCAGAAATTAATATAGCTAAATGTGTGGGTGACAACTGAACTGTTATTTTTTTCTTAAAATTTAGGTATGTATTAAAAAATATTTTGTCTAAAAACAACTCGAATTTTCAAGAAAAGCTTCAAAGATAGTACAAAGTGTCCCTAATACCTTCCATACAGCCGCTTCTATATAAAATGTTACGTAAGTGTGGTACAGTTATAAAAATTTAGGTTGGTACACATTATTGACAGGACTACAGACTTTATGTGAATTTCTCTAGTTTCTTCACTAATATATTTTTTGTTATCCAAGATTCATACAGAATACAACTTTGCAATTAGTTGTAATGTCCCTTTCATCTTCTTCAGTCTCCTCCAATTCTTTTTTGTTCATTTTGTTTATATTTATTTTTGTGGGGTACAGTGTGTTGTTTCAGTACATGCATACACTGCACAGCAACTCATCCAGGGCAGATAGCACAGTCTTGTACCCTTCAGTCCACTCCTTTTCCTCCCCATCCATCCCCCGCCCCAGCCTCTGGTAACCATTGCTCTACTCTCTACTGCTTCTTCCTCTCCTTTGTCTTTACACTTTTGAACTTTACTGGTAAGCTCTTTTTTACAATATCTTTCAATTTCTTTTTTTCTCATGTCTTTTCATAATTAGGAAAAATCATGATCACACAGAGATTACATATTGAAGAAAAAAACAGGATAGGTCACTTGATATGTTGATATCAATGTGACTAATTCATGGTGAAGTTAAACTTAATCACTTTCTTAAGTCAATGTTTGTCAGGTTTCACCACTGTAAAGTTCCTATTTTTCTATTTCCACACTATTTTGAATTCTTAATTTTTAACTCTGCATTACTACTGTTTGATTCTAAGGACTCCTCTGTATTGCAGAGGAGAATAAGCAAAAACAACAACCAGAAACTAAATTTTTCAGATCCCCCTGACATGAATGTTTCTTTATTAAAGTCTTCCAATGAGAAAAATTTGTACAAGATTTGCACAGGAGGTCATAGAGGCCAGATGTGGCAAATTCATGGATTTCTTCATGAGCTGCATCCATATTCTCAGATTTCTTCACGAATTCAAACTTTGTAGTAGAGAGGATGGATATGGTATTAAAGAAAAACAAAAAAAACAAAAAAACAATGTCCCTTCTTATTTTGTGGTCATGGTGGCCAGACACATTGGCATCTCAGAATTTTCTCTGAATTGTGACTTATTCATACATTCCAGAGCTTGAGTCTGCTTTTCTGATTATCTATGTGTAACGTGTTATACCTTCTCTCTTCCAGCTCTCCGTGAGACACAATAGGGTTATGCCTGTGAACCAAACTGACTCAATTTTCCCTGAAGAGGACACTTTGTTATTTTTCCACTCCTCAGTCATGAGTTCCCAGGGCACATGATTATCCCACACCTCTGATAACAGTAACTGAAAGAGAGGAGTTGGGCATAACCACCCTGATAAAAGAAACTGAGATAAGAGGGGAATAGAAATTCACTGAGTTGTGAAACACTTTCCCCAAGGCCTGTTATAATACAACCGTTGGCTTTGTTTAAAACTTATTATCCACCCCTTCTTTCTTTTTCCTGTAATTGTAAAAAATAATTACAAATTAAACTTAAGACCCCTTTGGAGTTCCCACATGTGCACAAAGCTCTAAGGTGACTGCTACAATGATCCTCTTGGGATGGCAATAGTGAATGACAACACCATCTCAGACCTACTGATCAGGCACAAGGACCAAAGCCTTGAATGAGCATGCACCTGTGATGCAACCAGCAAGAACAGACTGGGTCACCTCCAGAGGTGCGGAAGGATGATGCCGGCCTGTACCCTGAGCCCCCTTCCACTTATAAGAATGCTGAACAGCTCCCTTCACGGACTAGCTTCTCTGTAGCTACCTTCTTTGTGCATATGTCTATCTTCTCTTTGAATAAAATGTTCTTTGCTATCCTGCTGGGGGCGTTGCTCATTTCTATGACTTTGGGATCCAATAGCCTAGTTCTGTAACACTCCCACATTCATCCACTCATGCACCTAAAACTCTTTTATTTTTTCTCTTCTTTTTTTTTCTGTACTAGACCTCTTTATTTTTATAACACTTTAAATGGTTCTATTCTAAATAAACCCAGAATGGTAAAATAACTGAAAATATAGGAACATTTACAAGAAAAATTATATATATATACAGCCATTACAATGAAAATTGTAGAAATGAATTATATAAAATCTAAAATAAGGAGCATGAAATAAACATTAATGTTTAACAGCTAGGTAGATATAATGAAAGAAACTGGAAAAAGACAACAGAAAATATCTAAATGAAAGCATAAAAATAAAATAAGAATGAATAATACTTAGAAGAGCATACTAGACATGTAAAGCAAAGTGAAAAGGCTTGAAATGCACATAATTGAATTCCTTGAATAAGGACAGAAGAAGAGTAAACAGATGCTCAAACTGAAAAAAAAAAAAAATCCTGGCCGGTCCGGTGGCGCACTGCTAAAGTGCGCTGCTTGGGAGTGTGGTGGTGCTCCCGCCAAGGGTTTGGATCCCACATACAGACCGGTTCCCGCTCACTGGCTGAGCGAGGCGCAGGAGCAACACCGAGGGTTGCGATCCCGTTGCCGGTCCCGGTCCGGTACGGGGGCAACACTGAGGGTTGCGATCCGTTGCCGGACACAGAAAAAGACAAAAAGGAAAAAAAAAAAAAAATCCTGGCCGGTCCGGGGGCGCACTGCTAAAGTGCGCCGCTTGGGAGTGTGGTGGTGCTCCCGCCAAGGGTTTGGATCCCACATACAGACCGGTTCCCGCTCACTGGCTGAGCGAGGCGCAGGAGCAACACCGAGGGTTGCGATCCCGTTGCCGGTCCCGGTCCGGTACGGGGGCAACACTGAGGGTTGCGATCCGTTGCCGGACACAGAAAAAGACAAAAAGGAAAAAATAAAAATCCAGCTGTTTCCTAGAATTGGAATTAATCCTCGAGCTGCAGATTCAGGAAATTTTGCAAATTCCGTAGGGATAAATACAAAGGAAAGCAAACGTTGGGCCATCATAGTAACATTGATGAAAACTAAATATACCCTTCACTGAGGAGCTCTAATGAGTTGACTTAGAACTTTTCATTGTTATCGCAATGAATATAGAACTCTCTTTATTTTTTCTCTTTTTTTTCTGTATTGACTTATAGATTTCTTTAGATCCAACTATTTTCTATTTTTTTGTTTCAGAATTTTCTAATTTTTAATTAACTAATTTTTCCTTATTTTTGATATGTATATTTGCATTCAAAGAGTTTTTCAGGTAGATGTTTTTAAACCTATGTATTTATTATTTTATTTTCTTCTACCTGATTATTATATTTCATTACTGTTAAGAGCTAAGGCTCTAGAGCCAGTTTTTAAAGTTCAAATAGCAGTTCTTTCATTTACTACATTAATGATATTTAGCAAATTTGTTTCCATGTGCCATACTTTCCCTTTGTATAAAATTGAATAACAACAGTACTTAACTGATAGACTTACAGAAAGAGGTAAAAAAAAAACATATATGGAAATGTTCCTGACATATTTAATATTGTCTAAAATATTTTAAATGTTTCTTTCATCTTTAAGATACTTGCATCAGTACTAATTATATGTATCTTAACATTGCTGTGAATCTGATAATTCAAATATTTGGCAAGTCTATTTCTGCAGAATATAGAATCTACTGATTATCATACCTGTTTCCTCTGCTCGTCTTGTGAATTTTAACTTTGGACTTCTCCAATTTATTAAAATTATTCTATGGAAATTTTGAAGCTCTGAAATGAGTGTCTCAAGAGAAGATTTGTTAAATCTTTAGATCAGTTTGTAATAGTTTTAAGCTCTTTAATTGGAAAGTAATTCACACTAAAAATGTTCTGGTTGCAAATTTTCAGGAGTAATGTTTTCTCTTCAACTAGTACTATGACAGAAGAGAGGAAATTTTTCTTGCTGTCCTCTGGAGGAAAGACAGGAGCAGTTTCTTTTTCAGTCCACCTGTAGAATGTGAGTGGAGCTCTTAGGGGTACTATATTTTTATTGGGGATGGTCCCTTCTTCGGCATAACCCTGGTTTTTATCTTCTGTTTTTCATACCTGCTAGCCCTTCAAAACTGAAACACAAATTTGCCTGTTTTTCTAAATGTCCTTAAGATAAGAATTAGTATCAAATTTCCTTTATCTCACTGATCACCTCCATCACTTAATATTTGGCCTAATGATTCACTAGTCTTGCATATTATCAAAATATTTGATAATTTTTCAAAATCACAGGCAACAAAAGGAAAAACAAATAAATGGGATTATACCAAACTAAAAACGTTCTGCACAGCAAAAGAGACAATTAACAAAGTGAAAAGACAGCTGACAGAATGGAAGAAAATATTTGCAAACTATGCATCCAACAAAGGATTAATATCCAGAATTTACAAGGAACTCAAACAACATAACAGTAAAAAAATAACTAACCCTTTTACAAAATGGGCAAAGGTACTGAATAAGCATTTCTCAAAGGAAGATATACAAACTGATAATAGAAAAATGAAAAAAATGATCAACGTCACTCAGCATAAGGGAAATACAAATTAAAACCACATTAAGATGCCATCTGTACCCCGTTAGACAGGTTATTATAAAAAGACAGAGAATAACAAATGCTGATGAGGATCTGGAGAAAGGGGAATCCTCCTCCCCTATTGGTGGGACTGTAAATTGATGCAGACATTATGGAAATCTGTATGGAGTTTCCTGAAACAACTACAGATAGAACTGCGATATGGTCAAGCAATTCCACTGCTGGGTTTATACCCAAAGGAATGGAAATCACCATGTCAAAAGAATACCTGTACTCCGTGTTTATATAAGTAAGTAAATAAATAAATATCTTATTTATTTTTAAAATTCCTGAGAGTAGGATAGTTTTTCACAGTAGACTTAATCCAAACTAGTCCTATAAATGCTTGCCAAATATATTAAATGCATTTATAGTGACATTTAACTTTAAAAGGCAAAAGTACAACGGTGATAGATGTACAATTCAGTGAGCTTTCAGAGTGAATGCACTGATGAAACAAGCACCTAGATTAAGAAACAGAAAATTACCAAGATCCAGAAAACTCCTCTCCCAGACACTACCAACCTTCTAAAGATAAACACTCTTTTGAACTTTAGCACGGTAGATTTTTTCTGTTTTTATCTTCATTGAAAGAAGCCATATAGAATGTAACTTTTTGTCTGATGTCTTTTGATGTACATTATTTTTGTGAGCTTAAGACTTATTCATTGTAGTCACACTAAATTCTCTCCAATTGCTATGTAACATTCCATTATACGAATATACTCTACCTGATTTCTACATTCTACTATTGATGGCTCTTGAGTAATTTCTAGTTTTGCTATATTATAAATAGTGCTGAATGAGCATTCACAACCATGTTTTTATTTGTGAGCATATGTATGCATTTCTGTTCAGTTGGTATATTGTTGGGTCACAGGACATGCCTATTTTCTACTTAATGGATTATGCTAAAATTTTTCCAAAGTAGTTGAGCGAACATAGTGCTGTGTAAAAGAGTCTGTTATCTATAACCTCATCAGTATCTGATAATACATATTTTTTTATCTTAGCCATCCTGAGGAATGTGTAGTGGTAGTACATGTCCTTTATATATGACTATTCAGGTCTTGTGGTCATTTTCCTGTTGGAATGTCTTCTTTTTTTTATTAGTGTGAGGGAGTTCTTTTTAGATTCTGAAGAAGAATCACTTGCCAGTAATATGCATCACTATGTTGTGCCAGCCCCATGAACAACAACAACAACAAAATCAGCTCCCCATCCATAATTGGTTCAGAGGTTGATATTGATGATGCTTCCAACACCATGAGAATATGAAAAAAAATACTTATTTCTCACATGATAGAACTTTTCAGGAAAAGCTGGACAGGTACCAGCTGGTCCAGGAGGTGAGAATAAAGGATCAGTAGATAAGTTCTTTGTTTTTTATTGTAGCTATTAGTTGGGATTGGGTGAAGTTGAAGGTGTTTTCAGGAAAAGCTGGACAGGTACCAGCTGGTCCAGGAGGTGAGAATAAAGGATCAGTAGACAAGTTCTTTGTTTTTTATTGTAGCTATTAGTTGGGATTGGGTGAAGTTGAAGGTTGCATGGTTTGAACTTCATGTCCCTGCATAGCAAAAGAAACAATCAACAGAGCAAAGAGACAACCTGCATGATGGGCAAAAATATTTGCAAACTATGCATTTAACAAGGGATTGATATCCAGAATATACAAGGCATTCAAACAACTCAATAGTAAAAAAAAAAAGAAAAAAGAAAAAAGGAAAGAGTTGAAAAATCAAAACGATGGTGAGATTTCATCTCACCCCAGTTAGATTGGCTATTATCAAAAAGCCACAAAATAACAAATGCTGGCAAGGATACAGAGAAAGGGGAACGCTTTCACATTGACCGTGGGATTGTAAGTTAGTACAGCCATTATGGAAAACAGTGTGGAGGTTTCTAAAACAGCTACAGATAGGACTACCATATGATCCAGCAATCTTGATACTGGGTATATCCACAAAGGAATGGAAGTCATCATGTCATAGGGTTATCTGCACTCCCATGTTTACTGCAGTTTTATTCACAACAGTCAACATATGGAATTGACCTAAATGTACATTTGCAAATGACTGGATAAAGAAAATGTGGTATGAATATGCAATGAAAGAATACTGTTATGCCATAGAAAAGAATGAAATTCTGCCATTCGTAGCAGCATAAATGAGTTTGAAAGAAATTTTGTTAAGTGAAATAAGCCAGGCACAGAAAGAAAAATACTGCATGTTCTCACTCATATGTGGGAGCTAAAAAATAATTACAGTAATTAATTAATAATAATTATTATTATAAGTTGAACTTTTAGAAGGAGAGAGAGAAACTGAGGTTACTAGAATCAGAAAAGGCTGGTTAATGGACACAAAATTACAGCTAGCTAGATAGGAAAAATAAATTCTATTGGTGTACAGTTGAGTTGGGCAGCTATAATTAACAAAAATTTACTGCTTTCTATCAAATGGCTAAAAAAGAGATCAAATGTTCACATCACAAATAAGTGATTACGTTTTACAATGATGACTATGCTGATTATTCTGATTTGATCATCACATATTGCATGCATGTATTGAAATATAATTCAGTACCTCATAAATATGCATAATAATATGTTTCAGTAAGAAAAAACAGAAAGGAAAGGAGACACTGAAAGTTAACAGTAGTTAACTATCAAAAGTGAGGCTTTCTTTACTGAAGTTGCAAATGTTTTCCCTCTCTGGTACTTCCCTTTTATCTTTTTTAAATGGCTTTTTTGTTTAATAAATGTTCTTAATTTGAATATAGTACTTATTGTGTTTTTTCATCTAAGTTTATTTTTTGTGTGTAAGCTGTTTAAGGAAACCTTGACTATTCAAAGATAGTGAAGATTTTCTGTTTATTTTCTTGAGATTTGTAATTCATCTGGTAATTTTGGTACAAAGCGTGATTAACAAGTCAAAATTAATTTTAATTTTGGCCATATGGATGAGTTAGCCCATCATCCTTTATTTAAAAAAAAAAAAAAAAATCCTTCCAGCAATGCATTGCATTATCTCTGTTTTCCATTTTAGTGGGTTTCTTTTCCATTTTCTACTCTGTTTCTTCTGTCTATTTGTTTGTCCTTGAAAATGACTTATATTTGGTATAAGTTTTGTATCTGGTTATGTCTACCTTTAGAGTTTTTCTGTAAGAAAGACTTAGCTATTCTGAGCTTTTTACATCCCTATATAAACTTTTGAAGCTTCTTGACAATTTTCAGAAAAAAACTTTAAGGAATTTTGATTGAGATTGCATTGAACATAAACATCTACATAGAGAAAATTACAATATTTACAATATTGAGTCTTTAATTTCAATCATAAAAATCATGATGTGGTATATTCTATTATTTGTTTAGTTCTTAAATTTTTCTGAATAATATTGTTTAGTTTTTAGTATAGATGTCTTACATCATTCGTTAAAGGATTCATACACATTTGCTTATTTAATGGCTTGTCAGTTTTTACATGACATTCATTTATAAAGGATGTTCCCAAATAAAAATAACATAAAATGGAGTAGATAAGTAGGAAGATTAATATTTGGGATTATTTTCTGATTTTATTACTATGAATTTTTTTTCTAGTGAGAATGAATCTATAGGAGAAAAATGAAGTTATATAACAGGTAATTTGCAGAGTAGCTAACAAGAAAGTATATACACCTTAATTCAGATAAAATTGAATATGAAATAGAGAGTTATTGTATAAATTAGCTTATATATTTTAAGTTCATAAAATTGTTCCTGGCACATAAAAATAAATCAAAATAATGTCTGTTTTTGTTATTCTTTGAAATATTATTAGTTGGTAGAAAATAGTTACTGTCTTTTTTGCTTATATCTAAAATAATTTCATACTCAGATTGATTTGTGCTATTTACTGATCGTTATGCTCATTAAACATTGAGTAACATTCAATTTTATATAGTGCTAACCTTAGAGTGTTGAATTTTAATTTAATAAAATATAAATGTTACTGTCTTCTGATTATTACCAATCTTATCTTTCTTATTATATTCTGAAAAGAATGTTGTATAGCAAATGTACTGAACTTTGTTAAGAGCAGATTTTTAAATTTGATATTTTGCTAAAAGTTTATTATCTTTTAATAATAAGATTATAATATTATGTAATTATAATTGTTAATTTTTGTTTCATATCTTTATTAGTATGAAATAAGGGATGTAGGAGATTATAATTGGATTTGAGCTATGTATATGTAAGGGTAATTTTTTCCAAATGCAATCACATTTAGTTACTTTGATGGTGTGGAAATCTTTTGAGGGTAATGTAAGTATAAATAAAAATCAAGTAGAAAAAGAATTATCTCAACCTCTTTCATGGTGAGAAAAATACCACTTCTGGTAAGTGCAATAAGACATATAAAAATCTTATATTAATTCTCTACAGAAAGTGAATATTAACCTGTTCATGACATTTTTTAGTCTGCAGAAATCCTTTAACCACATCCCCTTATCCACCACTGTTATGCCTACTATAAAAGTGAGAGAAGGTGTTTGAGGTGCAGGGAGGAAAAATATCATCTTTGTTTATTTATTTATTTGTTTGGCAGTTGGCTGGTAGGGATATTCAAACCCATGTGCTGTTAAAAGTCTGTACTCTAAGCAACTGAGCCAACTGTCCTGCCCAATCACTTTAAAATAAGTTTTGTAAAAATATGCAGCTCATTGGCCGGCCTGGTGGCGCACTGGATAGTGCGCCGCTTGGGAAGCGTGGCGGCGCTCCCGCCC
>NW_007726790.1:583317-588023 GCF_000696425.1 Galeopterus variegatus | reverse complement strand
AACACTGAGGGTTGCGATCTGTTGCCGGACACGGAAAAAGACAAAAAAGACAAAAAAAAAATATATATATATGCAGCTCAATATGTGAGGATTGAATGTGAGCTAAAAAATTTCAATGAAGATGAAAACTTAAGACAGAACATAGTAGTTAAGAATGGGGGCTAGACTGCCTGTGTTCAAATATTGAACATTTATTACCTGTATGACATTGACCAGCTACTTAACTGCCCTTGAACTCAATTTACTCATCTGAAAAGCATGCCTTGTAATAAGACCTATTACTTCCTGTTGGAATGGGTATTAAATTCCATTTATTACCTGTATGACATTGACCAGCTACTTAACTGCCCTTGAACTCAATTTAATCATCTGAAAAGCATGCCTTGTAATAAGACCTATTACTTCCTGTTGGAATGGGTATTAAATTAGCTAATTAAATTACCTATTATTTTTAAATTAGTAGAATAGCATTTGGTACATCAAATGGACTATGTAAATGTTTGTTATGTACTACAAACGCACCATCCATGGATAATTCCTGATTGCAGCTACATAATAGTTATTTCCATCATTCTCTTTAAAACATCAAGAGAATATCCCTGGGGACATAGAGTCAGCTCGTAGCCATTAGAATGCCCCTGATCATATAAATTTATGGTCCTATAGCTCTCTCTTAATGCTAGGACTTAAAAGATACAACCTCTTTTCTTGCGAGTAGAGAAGCAAACGCATCTTTGAGTTTTTACTGTTGAGTTGAGGCTTTAACAGGAATTTCTGGATAAAAGAGAAAGACTGAATTCCAGAGTACACGTGAAGGTCTTCTGTAGGTGAAGGGTAACTACTTTTCACAATGATACTAGAAGGTTAATATACATTTTGGAAATCAAATCCAATCATATTCTTAAATTGCTTAAGAAAAGTCAAAGTTTATTTAGATAGTGTTTTCCTTTCTCTATCCTCAATGCCTTACAAGGTAGAAGTAGAATTATGATTCTTAGTATGGAGATGTACTTCGATAGTGACTGTGAACAAAACTAAGTGTGACTCTATCATTTAATCTAAAGAACTCTGTATTACACTATACTGTACCTTTGCTCAAATTGGTCATATATGAAGAAAGCAAGGTGTATGAAAGTTATCTACTAAATGTACGTAATTCCTGGTTAACAGAAAAATCACCTTGAATAATTAATGCCTACTTTTCCTGCTCATGACGACAATTCCTTAACCATTCTCCTAACAGGCTTCCCTGGCTTTGAACGTGAATGTTGGCTATTCCAGTCTGAGAAGAGCAGCTCAAGTCCCTGCAGGCCTGTGTCTCCCACATCTGTGCAATCCTGGGTTTCTACATCCCTATCATTGGTCTGACCATGGTGCACCACTTTGGGAAGCACCTCTCTGCTGTTGTCCATGTACTCATGGAAAACGTCTACATCATCTTTCCACCTCTGATGAAACTCATAATCTACAGTGTGAAGACTCAACAGATCAGAGGCAGAATTCAGAAATGGTTCTCACGAAGAGGGAGTGAGACACTTTCAGATCAAATAGGGGTTAAGTATCTTAGATGCAGGAAACTGTGGGCAGAGATGGGAAAGGAACAACTTTATTTAAGGAAGGTAAAAATAACGCAGTTGAACATTAAGACTTATATGACATGACATTGGTTAAAAGATTTATAAGTATTAAGAAAGGTTTTGTTACCCATGCTCTTAAATTCATGTATAATGTTGGAAGTTCTGAAGTACAGTTATTCATCATATGTCCCTATAATTGCCATCCAAATAGAGACAATATTTACAATTGCCCATAAACATTTATCATGCAAGAAATATCTACAAGGAAGTCATTCAAACACATAGTTTATATCCATCAATGGAGACACAACTTAATCACCACTTGATAAGGTTTTCTTGATCAAGACAGAAGGTGCAATTGATCTCTAACCTCAAATGGATATATCAGACTGGTTAATAATTCCGTCACAAACCATTCCAGAGCATAATCACTCTTCTCTTTTCACTAATCCAACAATAGACAGCTCTGTGTCTTCCTTCTTAGAAGAACATTTATGATAATCTGTGTGTGTGTGTGTATTTACATATAGTAAAATGGTTACTATAGTGGAACAAATTAACTCCACCATCTCACATAGTTACCCCTTCTTCCCCCATGTGGCAAGAACAGCTACAATGACTCATTTAGCATTTACATATAGTAAAATGGTTACTATAGTGGAACAAATTAACTCCACTATCTCACATAGTTACCCCTTCTTCCCCCATGTGGCAAGAACAGCTACAATGACTCATTTAGCAAAAATCTAGAATATGCTACACTATTATTAACTATGGCCTTCATGTGGTAAATTAGATTTTTGAAATTGTTCATCTTATAGATTTGCTACTTTGTATCCTTTGACCTACATCTCCTCAGTTCCTTCCCTCATTCCCCTCTCAACACTGGTAACCACTTTTTTATTCACTATCTCTCTATATTTGTCCTTTATATGTATATATTTTGTTAGATTTTACATATATGTGAGATCATATCATTATCTTTCACTTACCTATCAACAGCTACCAACCTCACAGTCTTAATCTAGACTTATGGAAATTGATATAATTTTACTGTTTGGAAGAGATGATTCACTTATTTGCCTTGTTGGATCTTCTCTTAGATTTTCTGGACATGATAAATATCTACAAGGCAAGATTTTATTTATTTTTTTGTAAGGGCATTTCATACTGCTGAGGGAAATATGTACTTCATAATAATTATTGTGAGATAAGATGGCTGGCCATTTGAGAAAATAAAGCCTAGTCTTTACTGCAAACCTTGTGTAACTGTCACTCAAGAGGATCTTCAAAGGGTGAAGTTATTGTTAAATCGTTCATCACTAGCAACAAATCACCTTCATCATCCTTATCCTCTTCACCAAATATAGGGGGAAATACTAACGTATATGTTGCTAAATAAAGCTAATCTTCATTACTTTATGGAGCTGCCCCTGAATTTCTGCGAATAAACTTGGCAAACCTCCTTAAAGAATTTTTCCAAAAAGAACCCTATTTCACTGTCATCTCACCTTTTCTGAATTGTATACTCTGAATTATTAATCCCTTGCCTGAATCTGTACAGCATGTATCGCTGAAGGGGCAGTGATGGTTTGACATAAATGTGAAATATATTAGCACTTATTTTAAAATTAATAAAACATATAGTAAAGCAAAATTATTTTATACAATAGGTTACATAAAGAATACAGAAACAACTCAGTATAAAACAATATTAAGTACAGAAATAAAGATACACAGAAAAAGTGGTGAATAAATTTAAAAAGTATATAGTGACATTTGTTATTATTTGGAAAAGTATGAATTACCTTATAGCTATTTGGGAAAATTTAAAGCTGAACCTACACATCAATTTTTAATCAAATTACAAATAATTCAATATTCAACAATAATTAGTAGCCAGATTAATATTATAGGCATACACATTAAACTGTAAAATTGAGGAAAAAATGTTCTTTATAAAAGGGGTTTTAGAATAAGTTATGTCTTCTCTCTGAGGACAGACAATGAGAGTTCAGAAAGTAATCAGTACCTTGAATAACACACAAACACAATACAGTGACAAACACACATACAAATAAGAAGAAATATTAAACTACTAAAATATTTGCAATAAAACACGTGGCATGAATTAGTTTACATAGGCAAAGCATTCTTACAAATTAACATGAGAAAAGACAAGTTAAAACAGTAGAAACAAGGCAGAATTTAAATTATCAGTACTTAGAAAAGAAATTCAAATGGCTGAAAAATCCTAAAACAAGTCCATGCTCGTTCAAAATTAAATAAGAATAAAATTTCAAAATAAAAGCAAATAAAATTTCCCATTTTGTATATGATTAGAAAAATAAATATGATTGTCATTGGTCATTGTTGCAGAGGGTATAAGATACTACAGAGGCTCTCATATGCTTTTTAACATGGATGTAGATTAGGAAAGATTTTTGGAGATAAACATGTCAATGCTATTCAAATATTAAATCATTACACACATTAACTCTAAAATCCTTTCTTTAGGATGGATGGGGGATTGGTAAAATGGATACTATTTTTAACTTTCTGTACTTTTGGTGTTTTCTAGCTAATATTTATTAATTTTATATCAATAATAAAAACATTTCAGGGCCTCTCATAGCCACACAATAATGAAAAATCTTCTAAAAAACTAGAAAAAACTTCTTAGTTCTCATCTTAAGTAGCTATATTTCCAGAAAGCATCCCATAAACTGTCCTCACTCTAAGTCTACATTAGATTTCCTGTCTACATAGTCTTTTCTGTAACTTCTACCATTATAGTACTTATTATGTTATATGGGACTTCCATGTATATGTTTCTGGGTTTGTCTATGTTTTACACAGAGGACAGTGTCATTTTGTTCACTATTATATATTTTGCTTTCAGCACAATTCTTGAAACATGGTAGAAATTTGATAAATATTTGTTAAATTAGAATTCAGTAAAAAGTAATAGTTGTTGAAGTTTTTTTTTTTTAAATTTTCTGCTGTTTTGAATTCAAATCTTTAATTGTATTCATGTATATGGAGTTGTACATTACAATAGAAATGAAATATTTTAGGTAACTTTTACCTTTAATGAATTATGAGGAAGAAACAAAAGTTATTACTAAA
>NW_007726790.1:580613-581815 GCF_000696425.1 Galeopterus variegatus | reverse complement strand
AGACACCACAATGGCCTTACCTAAGTATTAAAGTTATATTAGCACTAAAATAATGGCAAACATAGGGCCATACTAAAACAAGCCTCAGATGATTAAGCTAATGGTCTTTTACTGTAACAGCACTTTGAACAAAAAAGCAATAATATTCAAAGAAACAAGCAAAGTCCAGGCTTCTGAAAGTTTAGCTTCAGTATTGTCCGGTATATCATAAAATAGTTACTAACTATGCAAAGAGGAAGGGTGATGACTTATAATCATAAGAAAAAAAGGCAATATAAAAATTCTTCCCAAGTAACTAAGATATTGACATTAGCAGTTAGAGATGTGGAAATAAACAGATGTATATCTCTAACGAGGTATGCTCAAGGATGTTAAGAAAAATATTTACAGTTAGTGAACAAATAGATAAACTCAGCAGAAACATGGCAAATATAAAAGGTAGCACATTGAAATACTAGAATTGAGTAATATAAATCTGAAGAGAAAAAATCATTTAATAAATTCATCAAGTTGATAATGTAGAAGAAAAAAAAATAATGAACTTGGAGACAAGACAATGAAACCTCTACAAATCGAAACACATACAGGGAAAAGACTGGAAAAAAAAATAAGTAGGCTTAATATTGTTTAACAAACCCCTTGAGCAATATCAAGTATTGTAATGTGATTTGGCTCCCANGATAATAGACTGTTCTGGTATAAAATCCTTCCATGAAGAAAATCACATGAGGTGAGCTCCACATTTTCAGGAGATTTCTATTCGGAGACTCTTTTCCAAATTAAACAGGGAAATAGAGAATAGGGAATATTGAACAGGGAAATAGAGCACAAACATGCAAGATCTTGCTGGACAGAAGCAACATACCAGAGAATGGGGCAGCTGAGGTAGTGGAGATTTGCATCTTATATGCTAAAGAAAGAAGACTTCCAAGAAAATGACCTCTAAATTATGAATAGGAGTATCTTTAATATTTTAACCAAACAATAATCAGAACATGAGGTCAAGATTTTTCAAGGCCTGGGAAAGTGCAACAACTGGGTGGTTATGAGCTGAACAGGTATTCTCTCATGTATACAGTGCTCTGAGTTAGAATTTCAAAGAGCCACTGTTCAGGTACTGAACACCGTGGGCATTCAGATGAGACACCACAATGGCCTTACCTAAGTATTAAAGTTATATTAGCACTAAAATAATGGCAAAC
>NW_007726790.1:574848-579155 GCF_000696425.1 Galeopterus variegatus | reverse complement strand
AATAAGTAGGCTTAATATTGTTTAACAAACCCCTTGAGCAATATCAAGTATTGTAATGTGATTTGGCTCCCAGTAGGCAAAAAGAAACAAAAATTACTAGAACAAAATGATTTTCAAAAAATCTTAGATTTGCTTTTAAAATGTTGACCTACATTAAGGATAAATATGCAAAAAACTGCAACTCACTACATAGTATTTAAATTGCTGAGAAGCAAAGATAATGACAAAGTGTTAAAAGCTTCAAGGCAAATAAAAGCATATTGTATACATGGAAACAATGATAAGATTTTATTTTTCACTTACTGCTCATCAGAAAAAATAAAAACACAATGACAATAAAATAGCTTTGAACTTAAAAAAAGTTATAATTTTATATATAACAGAAAATCCTTCAAAAATGAATATGAAAATGAATTTTAAAAAGATAAACAAAGGGTTGAATTATTCACCAGGACACCAATAATACCAGATATTTTAAAAGTTATATTTTTTTCTAAGCTAAAAGCCAGTAATATAAAATGAAACAATATATATGCACCAGGGGTTGGCGACTTTTTTTGTCAAGGGTCCGATAATAAACATTTTAGGCTTTGCTAGCCATATATGGCCTCTGTCCTATATTCTCTCTCACCTGTGCTTTAAAAAAAAAAATAATAATAATCCTTTACAAATGCAAAATTATGTTTCAAATCAGAGGGTATGCAAATATAGGCAACCTGCAGGAGATGGCTTGCAGTCTTTAGTTTGCCAACACCTAATCTACATAAAAAAATAAAGAGTATTACAATGGAATTATAAAACATACATTTTTTATTAATTAATTTCTTTTTTTTATTTTAACTTCTCAATATGAATTGTAGTTGATTTTCCTGTCGCTTTATTTGTTCCTTTTCCCCCTCCCTCTCTCCCCTCCCCACTCCTCTACATCATATCTGTTCACTTGTCTTAACAAGTTCAAGGAATTGTTGTGATTGTTTTGTTTTGTATTCTTCCCCACCCTACCCTTTGTTTGTGTGTGTGTGTGTGTGTGTGTGTGTGTGTGTGTATATATATATATATTTAGCTTACACAAATAAGTGAGAACATGTGGTATTTCTCTTTCTGTGCCTGACTTTTTTTCACTTAATATAACTTTCCCTACATCCATACATGTTGTTATGAATGGTAGTATTTCATTATTTTTTATAGCAGAGTAGTATTCCATTGTTTATACATACCACAGTTTAATTATCTGCTCATCTGATGATGGACATTTGGGTTGGTTCCAACTCTTGGCTATTGTAAATAGTGCTGTGAAAAACAAGGGAGTACAGGTATCCTTTCAGCATGATGATTTCCATTCCTCTGGGTATATTCCCAGCAGTGGAACAGCTGGGTCATATCGTAGATCTATCTGTAATTGTTTGAGGAACCTCCAAACCATTTTCCATAAAGGCTGCTCCATTTTGCAGTCCCACTCACAGGGTATGAGAGTTCCTTTTTCTCCACAACCTCACCAGCTTTAACATTCTCAGTCTTTTGGATATTAGCCATTCTAACTGGAACGAGATGGTATCTCAACGTGGTTTTGATTTGCATTTCCCAAATGCTGAGTGATGTTGAATATTTTGTCATATGTCTGTTGGCCATTCGTATATCTTCCTTTGAGAAATGCCTATTCAGATCCTATGCCCATTTTTTAATTGGGTTATTTGTTTTTTTGCTGTAAAGTTGTTTGAGTTCCTTGTGTATTCTGTATATTAATTCTTTGTGAGATGTGTATTTTGCAAATATTTTCTCCCACTCTCTTGGTTGTCTTTTCATTCTGTTCATTGTCTCTTTTGCTGTGCTGAAGCTTTTTAGTTTGATATAATCCCATTGTTTTACTTTTCCTTTGGTTGCCTGTGCTTTTGGGGTCATATTCATGAAGTGTGTACACACTCCTACTTCCTGGAGTGTTTCTCCTATCTTTTCTTTGAGGAGTTTTATTGCTTCAAAATGTATATTTAATTCTTTAATACATTTTGAGTTGATTTGGGGATATGGTGAGACGTACGGGTCAATTTCAATCTCCTACATATGAATATCCAGTTTTCCCAGCACCATTTGCTGAAGAGGCAGTCTCTTCCCCAGTGTGTAGACTTGGTTCCTTTGTCAAAGATCAGATGGCTGTAGGTGTATGTGTTTATTTCTGGGTTCTCTATTCCATTCCATCTATCTGCGTGTCTGTTTTTATGCCAATACCACACTGTTTTGGTTATCATAGACTTGTAGTGTAGTTTAAAGTCAGGTAGTCTTATGCCTCTAGCTTTATTGTTTTTGCTTAAGATTGCTTTGGCTTAAAAAGGCCAGCTTAAGATTGCTTTGGCTATCTGTGGTTTATTGTTATTCCATATAAATATCTGGATTTTTTTTCCATTTCTGAGAAACATGTCATTGGAATTTTGTTGGGGATTGTTCTTAAAGGAAAAATCTTTCAGCTTTTCCCCATTTGGTATGATATTTGTAGTGAGCTTATCATATATATGCATATATATGATATGCTTTCCATCTGTACCTAACTTGTAGAGAGTCTTTATCATGAACGAATGTTCAATTTTGGCAAATGCCTTTTCAGCATCTATAAAGATGATCATATGGTTTTTGTCTTTGCTTCTATTCATGTGGTGTATCACATTTATTGATTTGCATGTGTTGAACCAACTATCCATCCTTGGGATGAATCCCACTTGATCACGGTGAATAATTTTGTGTATATGTAGCTGTATTCTGTTAGCTAGTATTTTATTGAGGATTTTTGTGTCTATATTCATCAAGGATATTGGCCTGTAGTTTTCTATTTGTGATGTATCTTTGTGTGGTTTTGGTATCTGGGTGATGTTTCCCTCATAGAATGAATTTGGAAGAATGGCCTCTATTTCAATCTTTTGGAATAGTTTATAGAGAATTGGTGTCAATTCCTCTTTGAAGGTTTGATAGAACTCTGCAGTGAACCCATCTAGTCCTGGGCTTTTCTTTGTTGAGAGCCTTCTGATAACACTTTTAATCTCTTTTATTGTTATTGATCTGCTCAGATTTTCTCCGTCTTCTTGGCTCAGTTTTGGTAGTTTGTATGTGTCCAGAAATTTATCCATTATAGTTTGTATGTGTCCAGAAATGTATCCATTTCCTCCATATTTACAAATTAGTTGTCATATAGTTGTTCATAGTAGTCTCTAATAATTCCTCATATTCTGAGGCATCAGTTGAAATATCAACTTTTTAATTTCTAATTTGTGTTATTTGATTCTTCTCTTTTTTTTTTAGTTAGCCTTCAAAATGGTTTGTCAATTTTATTTATCTTTTCAAAAAAACAAATTTGTTTCATTGATCTTTTGTATCATTTTTTTCTGTTTCTATTTCACTTAGTTCTGCTCTGATCTTAATTATTTCCTTCTGCCTACTAACTTTTGGTTTGGATTGTTCTGCTCTGATCTTAATTATTTCCTTCTGCCTACTAACTTTGGGTTTGGATTTTTCTTCTTTTTCTAGTTCTTTAAGGTAAAGTGTTAGCTTATTTATTTGCCATCTTACCTTTCCTCTGGCATTTAATGTGATAAATTTTCCCTCTAGTAGTGCTTATACAGTATCGCACAGGTTTAGGTGTGATGTGTCATTATTTTTATTAGTTTCAAGAAATTTTTTGTTTTCCTGGTTAATTTCTTCTTAGACTCATATATCATTAAGTAGAATGTTATTTAATTTCCATGCATTTGTATAGTTTGCAGAGTTTCATTTGTTTTTTTTTATTTCTAATTTTCATCCATTGTGATCTGAGAAAATACATGGAATAATTTCAATTTTTTTGAATTTGTTGAGACTTGATTTGCGACTTAACCTGTGGTCCATCTTGGAGAATGTTCCATGTGCTGATGAGAAGAATGAATATTCTGAGGTTGTTGGATGGAATGTTATGTAGATATCTGCCAAGTCCAATTGGTCTAAAGTTTTGGTTAGATCACATGTTTATCTATTAATTTTTGCCTAGATTATCTGACCTATGTGGAGACTGGGGTGTTCAGGAACCCCCCCCATTATGATGTTAATATTTATCTAATTCTTTAGCTCTAATAGTGTTTGCTTTATAAATCTGACTGCTCTGACATTGGGTACATATATATTTATGATTATTATATCTTTTTGATGGATAGATCCTTTTATCATTATATAGTGGCCTTCTTTCCCTCTTTCATGGTTTTTGATATAAAGTCTACTTTATCTTATACATGAATAGCTACTCCAGCTCATTTGTCATTTCTATTTGCATGGTATATCTTTTTCCATCCTTT
>NW_007726790.1:572289-574517 GCF_000696425.1 Galeopterus variegatus | reverse complement strand
TGATGTATCTTTGTGTGGTTTTGGTATCTGGGTGATGTTTCCCTCATAGAATGAATTTGGAAGAATGGCCTCTATTTCAATCTTTTGGAATAGTTTATAGAGAATTGGTGTCAATTCCTCTTTGAAGGTTTGGTAGAACTCTGCAGTGAACCCATCTAGTCCTGGGCTTTTCTTTGTTGAGAGCCTTCTGATAGCAGTTTTAATCTATTTTATTGTTATTGATCTGCTCAGATTTTCTCCATCTTCTTGGCTCAGTTTTGGTAGTTTGTGTGTGTCCAGAAATTTATCCATTTCCTCCATATTTACAAATTAGTTGTCATATAGTTGTTCATAGTAGTCTCTAATAATTCCTCATATTCTGAGGCATCAGTTGAAATATCAACTTTTTAATTTCTAATTTTTGTTATTTGATTCTTCTCTCTTCTTTTTTTTAGTTAGCCTTCATAATGGTTTGTCAATTTTATTTATCTTTTCAAAAAAACAAATTTGTTTCATTGATCTTTTGTATCATTTTTTTTCTGTTTCTATTTCACTTAGTTCTGCTCTGATCTTAATTATTTCCTTCTGCCTACTAACTTTGGGTTTGGATTTTTCTTCTTTTTCTAGTTCTTTAAGGTAAAGTGTTAGCTTATTTATTTGCCATCTTACCTTTCCTCTGGCATTTAATGTGATAAATTTTCCCTCTAGTAGTGCTTATACAGTATCGCACAGGTTTAGGTGTGATGTGTCATTATTTTTATTAGTTTCAAGAAATTTTTTGTTTTCCTGGTTAATTTCTTCTTAGACTCATATATCATTAAGTAGAATGTTATTTAATTTCCATGCATTTGTATAGTTTGCAGAGTTTCATTTGTTTTTTTTTATTTCTAATTTTCATCCATTGTGATCTGAGAAAATACATGGAATAATTTCAATTTTTTTGAATTTGTTGAGACTTGATTTGCGACTTAACCTGTGGTCCATCTTGGAGAATGTTCCATGTGCTGATGAGAAGAATGAATATTCTGAGGTTGTTGGATGGAATGTTATGTAGATATCTGCCAAGTCCAATTGGTCTAAAGTTTTGGTTAGATCACATGTTTATCTATTAATTTTTGCCTAGATTATCTGACCTATGTGGAGACTGGGGTGTTCAGGAACCCCCCCCATTATGATGTTAATATTTATCTAATTCTTTAGCTCTAATAGTGTTTGCTTTATAAATCTGACTGCTCTGACATTGGGTACATATATATTTATGATTATTATATCTTTTTGATGGATAGATCCTTTTATCATTATATAGTGGCCTTCTTTCCCTCTTTCATGGTTTTTGATATAAAGTCTACTTTATCTTATACATGAATAGCTACTCCAGCTCATTTGTCATTTCTATTTGCATGGTATATCTTTTTCCATCCTTTCACTCTTTGTCTATGTGTTTCTTCACAGGTGAGTTGAGTCTCTTGAAGGCATCATATTGTTGGATCCATCTTTTTAATCCACTCAGTCTGTGTCTTTTTGTTGGGGAATTTAGTCCTTTTATATTTAGAGTTATTATTGAAAGTTGATGATTTACCCTTGGCATTTTATTGATTTTTGTTTGGATGTCTTAAGTATCTTTTGTTAAATTCTTTCTTATTTTCTGTTTGTCTTCTGTGTTTGTTGGTTTCTTGGGGTGGTAGATAAACTATTTTGTGGAGGACATTGACATTAGTAAACACATGTATTTCATAGGACCATAGCCTATAGTAAAGTAGGAACAAAGTTCTTAATTTAGTAGGCCCAAAGTCCTTAGTTTAGGCTGTAGCATAGTAGGACAAAGTACCTAGTTTAGTGGGGCCAAAGCCCTGTAGTTTAAGCCATAGCCCAACTCTTTAGAAATAAATATAAAAATGCTAAGATCGAGAAAAACTAGAAAACCTTCACAGAACTATTTTTGATGGAGACAAGAAAATTAAAACACAACAAAATGATTGCTCTGGGGGCAGTTGCTCTTGGTGCAGCTAAACCTAAATGATGGGAAGGCATGTGAGCTAAAATTTTCAAGGCTGTTCTGCTTGTTAGTGGTGGGGGGATGTTCCACATCTTACCCTCAGCTATTTCTCTGAGTTTCTTAGGGAACTAAGCACTGGCATGGTGACTATCTCATTGTTTCTTTTTGTATGTCACATAGCTTAGTTTTATGACTGCTTTTGATGGTAAATTGCTTGAAATAATTTTAAGTAACACCTGCTTAATGAAAATTC
>NW_007726790.1:570237-571776 GCF_000696425.1 Galeopterus variegatus | reverse complement strand
GTTTCTTTTTGTATGTCACATAGCTTAGTTTTATGACTGCTTTTGATGGTAAATTGCTTGAACTAATTTTAAGTAACACCTGCTTAATGAAAATTCTCATGTAGCCAGTTTGTTTATGTTTTCACTATGACTGATTAACCACCTGTGTTTCTTCTGTAACTTTCTTGCCTGTACAATAAAAGCTGAGGAAAACCTTACTTGGTGTGTCATCACCTCTCTCAGGGTGACCAAGATGCAAAGGATTACTCAGAGCCCATTTCTCCAGAGCAATGAGAGGCCCAAAGGTGACTGCACCCAGGGAGAGCTCCAAGAGAGGATAGCCCAGGCACAGCACTGAGTCAGGTTTTCTGTCCATTTCCATTGTGCAGGCAAGAAACTTACAGAAAAAAACACAGGTGGTTAATTGGTCATAGTGAAAAAATAAACAAACTGGCTACATGATAATTTTCATTAAGCAGGTGTAACTTAAAAATAGTTCAAGCAATTTACCATCAAAAGGAGTCATAAAACTAAGCTAGTGGCATACAGAAGAAACAATGAAATAATCACTATGGCAATGCTTAGTTCCCTAAGAAACTCAAAGACACAGCTTAGGGTAAGATGTGGAACATCCCCAAACCATAAACTGGCCAAATAGCATTGAAAATTTTAGTTTACATGCTTTCTCATAATTTAGGCTTTGCTGCACCCAGGGCAACTACTCCTCAGGGCAATCACTTTTGTTGTGTTTCAGTTTTCTTTTCTACATCAAAGACTTTAGCCCTGTGAAAGTTTTTTGGCTTTTCCAATCTTAGCATTTCTATGTATATTTCTAAAGATTTGGTCTGTGGCTTAAACTAAAGGACTTAGGTCCTGCTAAACTAAGGACGTTGGTCCTACACTGCTATAGGTTAAGGCCCTGTGAAATACTTGTGATTTTTAAGGTCAGTATCCTCCACATCAGTACTGTGCCTGGGGCCCTTCTCTCTTCAAGGATTCTCCCTGGGTGCAGTCACTCCAGGGCTCTCACTCCTATGGATAAGTGGGCTCTGAGTAATCCTTCATGTTTCTGTCACTGCAAGATGTGACAAATGGTGCTGCTTGTGAGGCATTTATGACTCCACAGATCAGAGACTGACCTGCCAAGCCTTGGAAAGGAAAAGGACGTCCAATATTTATATTTATGCATCCTGGTAAGGGAATCACAGGCAGCTCTTGATTAGCATTGCATGCCTGTGGCAGTGTCAAGCTAGGCCTTTCAAACTGAAGGATTTTTTTCTCTTACTTTCACTTTTAACATATGGAAAATTCTTTAACTAAAGAGGAGACTCAGCATAAATTACAACTCCAATGTCTCCTTAAGGCAGCCAGCTATAAAGTAACTAAATGGCAGCTTGTGAAATTGTTAGTAGTTATTAGATGACAATGTCCTTGGTATCCCATGGAAGGAAGCCTTCACATAGAAATTTGGGAACAAATTAGTCAATGGTTAAAAAATAAAATAGGTCATGTCAAGGCTTCTCTCTTAACATTTTGGAATCTATGTCAAGTCACTTTGAG
>NW_007726790.1:567987-569417 GCF_000696425.1 Galeopterus variegatus | reverse complement strand
CCCCAAAAGTCAATGGCTTTATCTCTATTTGTTCATTGGTTCAGCCCTCAAGCTCAGAAACTCATTTGAAAAACAGAAGCTAGACTAAAAATTGACCTGTATTTATTACCTTACTTTCTCTAGAATAGGGTTAGGCCTCACAAATAAGCTCTGACATTTTTAAGAAACAATTTCAAAATGTCTGTCCTTTTATACTAGTGAGTTTTCTATTTCATCTGTCTGTTTTTGTCTACATATATATGTACATAAATGTATGTCTACATGTTCGTGTCTATATGTGTGTTTGTATTGTCTGCATGGTGTCAAATTGGCTTACAAATAATGCATGCTCATTAAATTGATAAGTATACTTTTCAAGTTTATGAAACTTTAGTTTTCTAAAATTTTTCATTAAAAAAATTTGAATAAATTTTTCAAAATTTGATTAAAACCTTCTGCCCTAATTTGTCTTCAGGTCGACACATATTGTGATATGTTTGATACTTGTTTAATTTTGCTTAAGGACTAAAAGCTGTAAAAGAACTGGCTTCTGGGCTTCTCTCAAAGCCCTACACATGTCCCATTGTTAGTTTGTGTTTGGTTCACAAATAAAACAGGATTATGCCTCTCTTTGTTAGAGGCTCTTAAGTTATGAACCCAGCCTATAAAAAAAATGATCTCTAATTATGAATTTTTTACATAAATTAGGCTAATTTAGTATTGTTGATAAAAAGGAATTAATATGTAAAAAAGAGATTATATAAAAAATGCTACAGATGTAAAGATGTAGTTATGGTTAGGAAGGCTAAGAGGAAAGAAAATAATTTTATGTAAGAAAGCATCTGGTACTGTGTATTTTTGTCCTAGAGTAAAATGACTGGCTATTTAGGAAGTAGGAAGTATAGGACAAAAACAGAAAGTCTGAGTAAGTTGTGATCATGGTTTGTATGTGTAAGTTTATAAAATAAGTTTTACAAAAACATTGGCTAAAATTAAGAAAAAAATATGTACAAGTTTTTTTTTCTAAAAATTAAGATCAAAAGTATTCTGATATAGGGTTAAAGTTTGCTCTCCTGCAATGGAACAACTAGATTTCCTAAAAAACCTTAACTGCTCTTAGTAGAAAAAATGTACGAGATTTCTTTATTTTTTAGATAACTGGCCTAGGAAACTTATTTCATGTTTTATCATAATAATTTCTTGTACTCTCTGCCTCATGATCTTTTGTCACTTTAGTTTTCATTTTGTAGTGTTTTGTGATCTTATTTAACTAAGTGTTTCAAGCCTTTGTTATTTAACAATTTTTCCAAAGCCAAATTTTGAAAGATCAACCTTTTACCTAATAGACTTTGAGGGGTTCCAAAGGCTCTGGAATGTCTCAAAAGATTATATATTTTCAGTCATTTCAAGTACTTCCTGTTCTATAGGATCTGGTGCTTGAGAGTTATTAT
>NW_007726790.1:533535-567162 GCF_000696425.1 Galeopterus variegatus | reverse complement strand
ATATTTTCAGTCATTTCAAGTACTTCCTGTTCTATAGGATCTGGTGCTTGAGAGTTATTATTTTCCTTTTGTGGTGATGTATACTTTCTTGATTTTTCATATTTCAGGTATCTTTCCTTTGTTGTTTAGCCACTGCAGCAGGGGTTATCATGGTCCACTCATTCTACCTTGATGTCTGACCTGGATCCTGAAGGGACTGCCAATTCTGGGCAGTGGGGACTAGCGTGGGCTTGGGTTCCCACAGCACCTGCCTGTCCCAACATGGCTGGCTTGGGTCTTATGGGCCCAGTGGCTCTTGGGCCACTCTGGGTGGCAGGGACTGACCTGGGTTGGGGGTCCCACAGTGCCTT
Source organism: Galeopterus variegatus (assembly GCF_000696425.1). Taxonomy (NCBI): domain Eukaryota; kingdom Metazoa; phylum Chordata; class Mammalia; order Dermoptera; family Cynocephalidae; genus Galeopterus; species Galeopterus variegatus. The sequence goes on along the minus strand of NW_007726790.1, from coordinate 566,812 downwards.
TCTCTAATTAATTTCTTTAAAATAAGCTTTTTAGTTAAGAAATTATGACAAAAGTACCCAAACCAGAAAAGACAATAAAGAATTTTACTGTACTAAAGTTTTTACAAAATACTGAAATATGGTATTANGGTGGACCATCCCATCTCCCAGCCCAGCAAAGCGATTAGTGAGCTTCCCCTAGTGTAAAGTCGGCTTTCTTTCTTACTTTTTTTCTTACATATCAAAGTTAAGCTGATATTAGTCTGAAAAAATTTAACTATAATGTGTTTTTTATAGGCCTCATGATAACAATACAAAAAATCTTTTGAGACATATTAAAAATATGTCTCAAATCATAACAGACTGCTAGAGAAAACCACCCAACCACAAAGAAGATAGTAGGACCAGAAAGAAAGATTAAAAGGATCTATAAACAAACAGAAAAAAAGGCAGCAAAATGGCAGTTACAAGTTCCTATATATCAAGAAATCTGACTGAAATGGATTAAATTCCCCAATTAAAAGACACAGTGTGGATGAATGGATTACCCAAGAAGCACCAACAATATGATGCCTATAAGAAACTCGCTTCACTTTTAAAGACACACACCCACTGAAAGTAAAGGGAGGACAAAAGATGTTTCATGCAAATGGAAACCAAAAAGAAGCAGGAGTAACTATACTTCTGTGAGATAAAATAGACTTCGAGGCAAGGAAAGTCAATATATTATGATAAAGGGATCAATTCAACCAGAGATTATAAATATATATTCAGCCAACTACGGGTCACCCCAAGCATAAAGCAATTACTGCTAGAGTTAACCAGAGAGATAGACTCCAGCACAACCATTGTTGGGACTTTAATACTCCACTTTCAGCAGCAGAAAAATCATCCAGACATAAAATTAACCAAGAAACATCAGAATTAATTTCTAAGCCAATTGGATATTACAGACAGCACAAGGAACATCTCTTGAATAAGACTAAATATCTTAGGTCACAAAACACATCTCAGCAAATATAAAAATAAATTGAAATGATATCAAATTTCTTGTCCAACTTCCACAAATGTGAGACACAGAGGAATTTATAATAATTCTTCCAATCCATGAACATGCAATGTCTTTCCATCTTCTGGTGTCCTCTTTAATTTCTTTGAGTAGTGTTGATGTTTAAAAACAGTACAGAGTTTTGTGTATTGGGTTTGTATATTTTTTTCTTTTTTTTAATTATGAGTATTCTTGAGATACAAAGCTAATTGTCCCCCCTTGTGCCCATGATGTGAGGGCCAGATTCATACTGGGAACATACCCATTACCAGAAATTACTTTTTTACTCGGTGCCCCCACCCATTTATCCCCCAACCTCCCCATTCCCTTTTCCCCTCCCCCCACTATACTTCGTAGCACTAGGAATGTTCCCTCTGTCTGTAAGACCAATGCACTACTGTGGTCTTTCCTATCCTTCCTTCTTTCTCTCTTAGCTCCCAGATATGAGTGGGCATGTGCAGTATTTATCCCTCGGTGCTTTGCTTACTTCCCTCACCAAAAGTTTCTCCAGGTTCATCCCTGTTGTTGCAAATAAGAGTGTTTCATTCCTTTTTATAGAAAAGTAGTATTCCGTGGTGTATATATACCACAGTTGCCTTATCCAATCATCCATCTGTGGACATTTAGCTTGGTTCCATATATTGGCTATTGTAAAGAGAGCTGCAATGAACATGGGAGTGCAGGTATCTATTCGAAATGATCATATCCATTCCTCTGGGTATATACCCAGAAGAGGGATGACTGGANTGTCTTTCCATCTTCTGGTGTCCTCTTTAATTTCTTTGAGTAGTGTTGATGTTTAAAAACACTACAGACTTTTGTGTATTGGGTTTGTATGTTTTTTCTTTTTTTTAATTATGAGTATTCTTGAGATACAAAGCTAATTGTCCCCCCTTGTGCCCATGATGTGTGGACCAGATTCATACTGGGAACATACCCATTACCAGAAATTACTTTTTTACTCGGTGCCCCCACCCATTTATCCCCCAACCTCCCCATTCCCTTTTCCCCTCCCCCCACTATACTTCATAGCACTAGGAATGTTCCCTCTGTCTGTAAGACCAATGCACTGCTGTGGTCTTTCCTATCCTTCCTTCTTTCTCTCTTAGCTCCCAGATATGAGTGGGCATGTGCAGTATTTATCCCTCTGTGCTTTGCTTACTTCCCTCACCAAAAGTTTCTCCAGGTTCATCCCTGTTGTTGCAAATAAGAGTGTTTCATTCCTTTTTATAGAAAAGTAGTATTCCATGGTGTATATATACCACAGTTGCCTTATCCAATCAAACATCTGTGGACATTTAACTTGGTTCCATAGATTGGCTATTGTAAATAGAGCTGCAATGAACATGGGAGTGCAGGTATCTATTCGAAATGATCATATCCATTCCTCTGGGTATATACCCAGAAGAGGGATGACTGGATCATATGGAAGATCTATCTGTAGTTGTTTGAGAAACCTCCATACTGTTTTCCATAATGGTTGTACTAATTTACAGTCCCACCAAAAGTGAAGGAGTTTTTCCTTCTCTCCATATCCTCTCCAGCATTTGTTATTCACCACCTTTTGGATTACAACCAGTCTAACTGGGGTGAGGTGGTATCTCGATGTAGTTTTAATTTGCATTTCCCTGATGCCTAGTGGTGTTGAGCATTTTTTCATGTACTCATTGGCCATTTGTATGTCTTCCTTTGAAAAATATCTATTCAGCTCCTTTGCCCATTTAATGATAGGGTTATTTGTCTTTTTCCTATATAACTGCTTGAGGTCTATGCATATTCTGCATATTAATCCCTTGTCAGATGCATAGTTAGCAAAAAATTTCTCCCACTCTGTAGGTTGTCATTTCACTCTCGTGATTGTTTCCTCTGCTATGCAGAAGCTTTTTAGTTTGATACAATCCCATATGTTTATTTATTCTTTTGTTGCTTGTGCTTTCATGCTCATGTTCATAAAGCCTGTACCCAGACCTAGCTGCTGAAGTGTTTTACCTAGATTTTCCCATCATAGTTTTGCAGTCTCAGGTCTTATACTTAAGTCTTTAATCTACATTGAGTTGATTTTAGTGTATGGTGATAGATGCATATCTAGTTTTTTTCTTCTGCATATGGATATCCAGTTTGTTCAGCACCACTTGTTGAAGAGGCAGTCGTTTCCCCAAAGCAGAGTTTTGTTACCTTTGTCCAATATAACATGGCTGTAAGCCTGAGGGGTAATTTCTGTGTTCTCAATTCTACTCCACTGGTCTGAATCTTTTCTGAATTTTTTATATAGCTCTAGGAGTTTTTTGGTAGAGATTATTGGTTTTTCTTCTCATAGGATCATGTCATCAGCAAACAGTGACCATTTGACGTCATCTTCTCCAGGTTGGATGCCCTTCATTTCTTTCTCTTGCCTGATTGCTCTGGCTAATACTTCCAATACTATGTTAGGTAGGATAGGGGAGAGTTGGCATTCTTGTTCTTGCTCTTAAAGGAAAAGCTTACAACTTTTCTCCATTCAGGATGATACTGGCTGTGGTTTTATTGTATATGGCTTTTATTGTATTGAGGTATTTTCCTTCTATTCCTAATTTTTTGAGAGTCTCTATCATGAAGAGATGTTGAATTTTTCAAATGATTTTTCTCTGTCAATTGAGATAATCATGTAGTTTTTGTCCTTGATTTTGCTGAAGTGAGTATCACATTTATTGACTTGCATATGTTGAACCATCCTTGTATCCCTGGGTTAAATCCTGCTAACTAAACAAAATATAAGAGAGTATACACATGGAACAAAAATCAGAAATGAAAAAGGTGGCATTACAACAGATACTACAGAAATGCAAAGAATCATGAACAAGTATATGCCCACAAAGTTGAAAATCGGGAGGAAATGAATAAATTTTTGAACGCATACAACCTACCTAGACTGAATGAAGAAGAAATAGAAAATCTAAANCAGGTCTTATACTTAAGTCTTTAATCTACATTGAGTTGATTTTAGTGTATGGTGATAGATGAATATCTAGTTTTTTTCTTCTGCATATGGATATCCAGTTTTTTCAGCACCACTTGTTGAAGAGGCAGTCGTTTCCCCAAAGCAGATTTTTGTTACCTTTGTCCAATATAACATAGCTGTAAGCCTGAGGGGTAATTTCTGTGTTCTCAATTCTACTCCACTGGTCTGAATCTTTACTGAATTTTTTATATAGCTCTAGGAGTTTTTTGGTAGAGATTATTGTTTTTTCTACTCATAGGATCATGTCATCAGCAAACAGTGACCATTTGACGTCATCTTCTCCAGGTTGGATGCCCTTCATTTCTTTCTCTTGCCTGATTGCTCTGGCTAATACTTCCAATACTATGTTAGGTAGGATAGGGGAGAGTTGGCATTCTTGTTCTTGCTCTTAAAGGAAAAGCTTACAACTTTTCTCCATTCAGGATGATACTGGCTGTGGTTTTATTGTATATGGCTTTTATTGTATTGAGATATTTTCCTTCTATTCCTAATTTTTTGAGAGTCTCTATCATGAAGAGTTGTTGAATTTTTTCAAATGATTTTTCTGTGTCAATTGAGATAATCATGTAGTTTTTGTTCTTGATTTTGCTGAAGTGAGTATCACATTTATTGACTTGCATATGTTGAACCATCCTTGTATCCCTGGGTTAAATCCTGCTAACTAAACAAAATATAAGAGAGTATACACATGGAACAAAATTCAGAAATGAAGAAGGTGGCATTACAACAGATACCACAGAAATGCAAAGAATCATGAACAAGTATATGCCCACAAAGTTGAAAATCGGGAGGAAATGCATAAATTTTTGAACGCATACAACCTACCTAGACTGAATGAAGAAGAAATAGAAAATCTAAACAGACCAGTAATGAGTAATGAGATTCAATCAGTAATCAGCAGTCTCACAACAAACAAAAGCCCAGGACCAGATGGCTCCACTGCTTAATTCTACTATACATTTAAAGGATAATTAACACCAATCCTTTTCAAACTCTTCCAAAAAATTGAAACAGAAGCCATTCTTCCAAACTCATTCTAGGAGGCCAGCATCACCCTGGGATACCAAAATCAGGCAAAGTCACAACAAAAAAAGAAAGCTACATGCAAATATCCTTGATGAACAGTGACACTGATGAAAAATCCTCATCGATATATTAGCAAACAGCATAAAACAGCATATCAAAAAGATTGTACACTATGATCGAGTGGGATTCATCTCAGGGATGTGAGGATGTTTCAATGTGTAGTAATCAATAAATGTGATACACCACATCGAGGACAAAAATCATGATAATCTCATTAGGCACAGAAAAAGTGTTTGATAAAATTCAGCATCCATTCCTGATAACAACCTTCAACAATTTAGGTATGACATGAAACTATCTCAACAGAATAAAAGCCCTTTATGACAAACCCACTGCCAACATCATCATTAATGGGGAAAAGCTCAAGGATTTTCCATTAAGAACAGGAACAAGAGAAGGATTTAAAACTTCTGTGCAAAACCATCTTCCTCTACTCTTTAAAAACAATTACATCAAAATCCATTCTCAGATAAAGATATGTTATTCACTCATGCACCTTTCCTATATATGTATGCAAGTGTTCTCATTATCTTGAATATTAGTTCCAGGGAAATGCAAAAATAACAACAAACTCTGAACATAAATAAGAGAAAAAAATATAGTCTCACTTGCAGAAAATATTGATTTTCAATTGAGTTATGGTTATAAAACTTGATTTTATAATTATTATCTTACTTTTATAAAAATTCTCTTATTTTTCTACATCAAGTCTTAGAACAAAACAGGTCTACTAACTGCACATTTTCCACATTCACTTATTTTGTTTTCAGTCCATATTTTCCTGTTGGGGCTCAATTTTATGTTAATAATTCCGTTATATATGTTCTTTCTATAGGTTGACTGAAATATATGTTGGAAGACAACATACATTTTGGTGCATACATTAAAAACCACATTCTCCACTTATTGCTTCATCCATAATCATTCAGTAAATAACTTTAGTAATGTTGGTCTGAAAGGTAATTAATTTGATTATAAATGATAGTAAAAATGATTGTGTCATATGCAATAGAATTCTAAAGCATTACACTGAATTTTATATGCAGTGGCATCGATGCCACTTGATATTTTTAAACAGAGGCTGAAAGATTGGCAGCCCTATTTTTTAAAAGTGTTTTTACTGAGAGCTAATTAGACTACAAATAAATCCTTCTGATTTTTGCCTTGTATGTTATATTTGTCCACTTTTGTGTTGCTATAATAGAATAGCTGAGACTGGATAAGCGGTAAATGAAAGAGGTTTATTTTGCTCATGGTTCTAGGACAGCTGCATCTGGTGCCAACCTCAAGGTCTTTCTACTCATGGTGGAAAGCAGTAGGGCAGCCAGTGGGTACAAGATCACATGGCAAGAGGAAGGAAGAGAGTGAAGGTGAAGTGCCATGGTTCTTTACACAACCATCTCTAATGGGAACTAATACATAGAGTCCTCACTCACTACTCCACCACCCAGGGTGGGCATTAACCTACTTATGAGGGTTCTGCCCCTCATGACCCAAACACCTCCCAAGATTGTCAAGTTGGGGATCAGATTTTGACATGATCATTGTGGGAGACAGCATATCCAAACTCTATCGTATGTCATCTGTTAATTAAATTTCATTAACACTGTGTATTTCAAATAGTGCTGTAGCCAGAACAAGCAAAATTGTTTAAATAAGAGTCAAAGTCTTCCTGTCCTGAATGCAATATTAAAAATTTATATTTCAGCACACAATAAACTTAAGAAGGCACAGACTCTCACTAAGAACAATGCTTCCTCAGAATGACTTAAAATTAGACAACTAAGAAATCAAGAAACATCTTTAGAGTAGAAACTCTTGGACACTCAATCTCGAATCTGTTTGGTCTTTACCCCATAGACAAAATGATTGAGCAAAGGTGGGACAAGTAGGAAGAAGTCGACAGAAGAATATGAATGTAAGTTGGAATGTGAAACCCAAACCTGTGTGTAAAAAGGGAGAAGAAACTCAGGGTATAAAACTCAAGGAAAGCACAAACGTGGGCAATGCAGGTGTTGAAGGCCTTAAGCCTAGCTTCTTTTTAAGGTAGATTGAAGATAGTTAAAAATACCCAAATGTAGGAGAGTATGATAAAGATTATGTCAAGTCCAAGTATACTAAAAGCCACAAAGAAACCATGGATCTTGTTGATTTGAACATCTTCTGCTGCCAACTTCACAATGGCCATGTGCTCACAGTATGAATTGGAGATAACAGTGGTCCAGTAGAACTTCAGCCGGCATTTGATAAGGATGAGAAATGGCGCTATAAGACGGGCTGCTCTGAGGGTCAACCCAACCACAATCCAAGTGGGAAATTGGTAGGTAAAAATGGATCCATGCCTCAGAAGGTAACAGATTGCCACATAGCAATCTAGTGCCATGGCCAGCAAAGTACCTGAATCAATACACTGGAATGTGTGGATGAACCACATCTGCAAGAGACAGACATCAAAATATATCTTTGACAGATGAAATCAAAATATTCCTAGTATTTGGGGTAGAATGCAGCTACTGAGAGCATTGTCTGTTGCTCCAAGCATGGAGTCTGTGCTCATTTTTGATGATGACTAGGAGTAGGGAATTCCCCATCAGAACAATGATGTACATGGCACAGAAAGGAATCCTGATCTGGCACTGCATAAGTTCCAAGCCAGGGATCCCAATGAGCATCAGCACCAATGCCATGAAGACTGTTTCCTTGAGCCTGAGCACGTCGTTTTAGAGCTCACTGGCTTAAGATTCAGATTCAGTCTGTCAGTGTCTATTGGGTGTCTCTGTTCTTTTTGTGTTCTGGCCTAGATTTATACATTCAGAAACTGAATATGGCTCCAATGACATTTTTCAGACAGACCTATTTACTGATGTGGCGATTTAGTAGGCCCAAAAATATACTAGGCTTCCAGAAGAGTTTATCTCAATTTCAGTTCTCTTTTCTGTCCTTTCTTTTTTTTTTACTCTTTTTCTTTCTTTTTCTCTCTCTGTCTCTCTTCTTGTCTGTCTCTATGCCTATCCATCTCTCTCTGTCACGTGCATATGCACGCCACAGACACACACGGACAGTAGCTAACAGACTTATACACACTCACTTTAGAGAGAAGACACCTTTGTAGTAATGTGAGGACATATGGTTTGTGTATCATTAGTTAAAATCTATCCCACTCAACACTAGTTTGATTTTCTATGATAATAAGTTAGGGGTACTTAACTGAGATACTACCTGTATCTTCTTCTTTGTGTTCTTACCCAGAAGCATTCATTCATTCAGTCAAGAGGTCAGGCAGACAAATAAAAAGATAAATAAAAGGAAAGAATACTCAGAACTTTAGGAACTATACTTAGTATTGATTAAAGAAGAACTTATTAAAAATTCTCCTTAATCTCAAGAAAACAATGGTCTACTGGGTCAATGCCATATTTCAAGTGAAATTTTAAAACTACACATATGGGGCATATAGATGTTGTATGACAAGGTATTTAGTCTGTCTGCCTTTAACCCAGATGTAAATGCTAGGAAACTTTCTAATAAAAACTTAGATAAAATTAGATATTGTGGAGGAAAATAATAAAACTGCTACACTAATAGAATCATTTAATGAAAATTTAGAATTGCAAATTTTGAGCTCGGAAAAATTTTCTTTGATAAAGTAATGTCCAAATAGTACATGTGGCTATACAGTCTATTTCCACAAGAAGATTTTCTATTCAATATTTCGTCAATAAATACCTTTATGTTAAAGTGCATACAGAAAAAAAGTGGTCTTAGTATTACTCTATAAAACACATCAGAAATTATCAATACAAAGAATCAAATTACTTAAATACAATATACAGTATTAAAAAGTAGTTATATTTGTTCAGTAAGATTCAATATAGGATATAATTTCTTGATTTAAAAAATAACCACTTTCATATATTTCCATTAATATGATTGATATTCATAACACAGAGTCTCATTATTCTTTGCTTCAATAGGTTGGGATAAAATGTCTCAAAATTCTCATGTAAAATCAACCTGGGAGAGAATAAAAAAAAAAGTCTTCCTGAACAAAGTGATGCATAAATGCATCTTAATAAGAAATAAACTCAAAATATTTTAAATCATCTTTTTTATGAAAGTGTGTTTATATTTTCACAGACCTAATGTATCTCTTTCCTGCTTTATACCTTCTTTAACTACCTTTTTCTATAGAAGTGACCCTTAGATATTATTACATAGCTCAATTTCCTATTCCTCAGTTTCATTCACTCTAGTATGGAAGTGTTTGTGTATGTTGCAAGTTACACATTTGCTTGCAATTCCCATTAAAAAAACACTATTATAATCTCTCAGAATTATTTTTTTCTGATATTTTGAATGTGATACATCATTAATACAGTAATTAGTTAAGGTCAGCATCCATTTAGTAAGTATCATTTATAGAAAGGGCACTGTGCAGAGGCTGGATGAATAGTAAAGTTGCAGAACTTACTTATACCATGAAATAAGGCTGCACTCTTTTGAATCCTTTACTTTACATTTCTATTTTCACATCAGAATATTTGCCGCTATGAATTGGCTATACGAGGACTCATTATCTTATGCCTTCATACTAATAGCACTGTGGCTCTATGATATAACTGTGAAATAATACTTTTTTTCACATTTTTATAAGTAGTCTTGGTCATTTCTCTAAGTCAATTTAATTCTATTTCAAGAAGCTAGATACAGGTAGAAGAGATTGTCAACACACACTGCCACTCATTTGTTGAATTTCCACATAAACACAATACACACTCCTCCTAAATGTCGTGAGTTGTACATATATGCAGAAGTTAGAGCTCCAGGATTATTTCTATTAAAGACAGATTAATAGAAATCCCCACTTCTCTGATGCTCTAATCATTTTCTTTCTGTAGGTAACCCAGATCTGTAGTAAATCTGTGATCACTGATAAGTATCTTTGTCATCAGTGTAACTCACAGATGCTCTCTGAATCTTCATAGGTAGAAACCACATGTTGATTCTCTGGACTGACCTAATTATTGTTTTTAGTTATTACTTTTCCTCTCACTCACCCTTACCTCCTTAATTTTAACTGTTCCACTGCCATCCCAACACAAACACAGACACACACAAACACACACACACAGACACACACACACTAACACACACCCATAAACATAAAATCATCATTTGAAAAATTTGTTGAATCACACTCTTTTCAGTGATTAGTTTATACATATGAATTTTTTCACCTTGGTACTGAAAAAAAAAAAAAAAACCTCTTAGTCTCCAGAGACACTACCTTATCACCTGTCCATCACTAATTATTTCACACTTCCTGGATCATTTTCTTTGATATTTTCTATTAGCTGTGAAAGAGCTAGTGTCGGTCTATGACTCTGAGCCACCTGAATGAAACTTTGTTCTGAGGACAACTTCATTCCTAAGGAAAACTGATTGCTACTCTCATGGAGATTATTTGTACACCACTTCCCTAGTATCTCATACTTGGAAAAGACTCAAAAGCCTCAAATTTTATTATATAATTCCTTATGAAAACTTCAGTTTTGACCTCTTGGCCTCCTTGTGTGCTGTCAATTCCACCAAGAGGTGAACATCTGTGGAGTGTTTATGTATTTATAGTATAGTTTAGAGAGACAAATCTATTAAGGAAATTTTTTTCAAATACTCCATAGAACCCTATTCCACCCAATTTACTGGTTGAACTTTTTGCTGATTTAGGATGACTATAGGATAGATTATCTTCCCTTGATAAGTTGTGCAAAATTGCTTTCAGAGGCATCACAGAGGTCCAAGTGTAAATGAACCAAAACATAGTCCATAACTCCTGTACTTCCTTAAGGACTGTACATCAAAAGTGGAAAACCAAACTAGGAAAAATGCTAAGAATATTAGTGTCTAGATAAATAATCTTTGTTTGCTTTTTATTACAGCTCGTAGTTCCTATATTGACCAGAGCAACGATACGTACCTGTCCTAGTTGAAGATTTGAAGAATTTTACTGTTGATGAGGGAAGAAAAGAAAGGGCAAAAACCTGCTAGTCAAAGGAGAATTCAGTACTTATTTTTGTAATGCCTCATGTCCTAGGTAAAATCCTATATAAAATATTAATCTCCTCTTTAGAATATCTACTCACAGCTGAAATTTACTAAGTGATAACAACTTATGTACAGTAACAAATTCAGTTCCCCATATTCCCTTTAGATCTTACCTACGTATTTCTCTCTGAATCTCATAAACACCTCAGGGAAAATATACTCTCACGCTAATTTTCCAACCGTGTGATGTGCATATACCTGATTAGACTAGAGTAGCAAAATGTGCAGATAAATCCACTCCTAGAGGCAAATACAGAATAAAAATAATATCAGCACTTGGGCAGTGACTATGATGCAATTCTCCTGAGGAATAGAGGAGTGATAATGCTACCTTTTCTACAGGCCCCAAATTTTACTAACCCCCCATGATAATTTTCATTTGTATGAGGAAGTCATATATGAAACATTGAAAGGGTCCCTGGCCTTCCATTTCTCAATCTCAGTGATTCCAGTTTTCTCCATAGATTTTAGAAGCATAAGTTTCGAACTTGGGCTGCCCATAACACTTGAGATGACAAAAGAGAGGTCAAAGGATGACATCAAAAGGTATAGAATATTTATTCAGACATGAATGACACCTATAATTGAACGCCTCAATTCTGGGGAAAGGTCATTCCCATTTCCAAGACAGTATTTCCATTACATTCAGGGACTCATAATTTAATTTCATAAAATTGAAAGAGATATGAGGAAATGAATTGTCCTTCCCAACAAGATCTGACTTTAACATTCTTGAGATATCTACCTGGCACCTATGGACTTTTTCCCTTACTTCTAGAAATCCTTTCTAACTATTTCTTACATCTAGAAATCATCTCTGGTCATTGTCAGTTTTGAACAACGCATGCTGGACGACTCCCAATTAACAATCTTGTCTTCTGTGCTTCAGTGTGGGTTGGGTAATAGAAGTTTTGTTTTGTTTGGTTATAATTTGTGTTTATACCAAACACGTGCCATTTTACATAAAACTGAGTTACACTAATTCATGTTTTCTGTACTTTCCCCATCATGAGTATTTAGAATACTTCTACCTATGATTTAATGAAACATAAAAGAGTGGTTAATACAGCCTTTGAGGTTTTTTATAGGAAAAGGGTTGTTGATTTAGGGGGAGTGTTTTCTAGTTTCAGAAGGGAGGCTAATTCCCCCATAAATATATTATTATTACTAATTATTTTTAAAAAATCATTCTTATCATGAAGGTGAGAACACTGTAGCTATCATAATCTTTTCTTTTTTGAAGTTGTCCTAATCATGAAACCAGGAGGAACTTCTGCCTGCAGGGAAAAGGTAAGCATGTATTGTGCCAAGGACATCTGTAGTCCAAGATATAAGTGAGCTGCTTGGCCATTGCAGACAGTGATACCAGTGTGGGGAGCTGTTCGAAGCCCACATGACTACATTAACTCAGAGAGGGAGTTCATACTGAGCCCACCCACCACCTTGAGTCCTGGGCTGCCACAACATTTTGCCATATTGGGATCTCAGTGCATCTGATAGCACTGCATCTCCAAACCTCTAATTCCCCTTTGTCAAGTTGGGATTCCAGGTCTCAAGCCCATATAGTGCCCATTACCCTGGAAACAGACGGTCCAGTGCAGTGCAGAGGCCACCCATAGGACAGAGAGAACAAGTGGACATGGAATCCAGAGACAGAAAGCCAACCAATTGGAGCCTCATAGCATGGCTGCTGGCTCTGTTCCCTTTAGCAGAGTGCCTTTGCACCTCTCCCAGGGGCACAGAATTTTGCCACTGCTCCAGCAAACCCACCCAGAATCACACACACTGCCTGGGAAACTGTGAAGCTTCCACATGCCTCTCTCAGCAACGGAGTCCCATCTGAACATACAGTGAGCTTTCCTGTGCCACCCACCCAAGCTAGGAGCTGGAAAGCAAAACATTATCAATTTGGGGGGTACAGAGGCCAAAGAACAACCTCAGGGACCTTGTGTGGGGTGATGTATTTTAGCTGAGGAGCTGGAAAGTTATCAAGTATCTCTCTTGGGGGCACAGGGACCCACCCACCACACAAACAACTTTGCACGGGACAACACACTTCATCTAAGGAACTGCAGAGTGACCCAGTGTTTCTCTTGGGGGTGCAGGAATCAATCCACAACCCCAGTAATCTTACCCAGAGTGGCCCCACTTTAGCTGAGGAATAGCAGAGCTACCCAACATCTTTCTTAAGTATACAAGGGCCCATACCGAACTGCAGAGATATTCTCAAGTTTGATCCATTCTACACTACGACCCACCCAGTTTAGCCCTAGGTATGTACCCTCAAATGAAAGCAGAGGTCCCATGAACATTTTCCAATGGATATTCATAGCAAGTTTATTTGTCATACCCCCAAACTGGAGAGAACACATATATCCATGGACAAATGAATGAATAAACAAATTGTAGCATATCCATAGAATGGAACGCTATTTAGCAACAACAACAAAAAACTATTCATTAATAAATCTAAAAGTATTTAAGGTAAGTGAAAGAAACTAGACCCAAAATACAATTAACTATTTTATCACTACAGTTGCATAAAATTCAAGAAAATGCAAACTCATTGCTAGTGAAAGCAAGCAGAGCATTGGTCCTCTGGAGATGTAGAAGGAGGAATGCACATGAGGAAACTCTGGGAAGTGACAGATTAGTTAGAGTAATGGTTTCACAGACATGCACAAATGTCAAAACACATCAGACTGTATACTTTAAATAAGTACTGTTAGTTTTATGCCAACTTCTTATAATAAAGTTGAAAAAAGTATGCAATACCTCCTATTTTACCTATAACTAAAAAACAATTCTAAATGGATTTTATATCCAAATATGAAAAACATAAATAAGATGAATATGTTCATAAACATACAATGGTCAAAGATTTTTTAAACCACAGACAGCAGTAACCTTTAATTAAATGTTTGATCATTTGGATTACATTAAAATAAAGACATTTGTCCTTCAAAAATACATCAATAGTATATTTTTTATAAAGGAGATAATATTTTCAAGATGTTAACATAGAAAAGAATTACATCTAATGTACATAAAGACTTCCTACATATTAATAAAATAGTGCAGACAATTGAGTACATAATAAACAAAGGTCTTTAATTTTTCAAAAAGAATATCCAAATAGGCCATATGTATATGAAAATTTGATTCAATCTCATTATTATTAGTTACCAGGAAAATGCCAATTCAAATCACAAAGAATCACTATAATATATGTAATGCATGCCTAAAATTACAAAAGGCATACCAAGTATTAGTAAAGATGTCAAGCAATGCAGATTCTTATATTGCGCTAGTGTTTTTAATTGCTATAGGCATTTCAGAGGTCTTTTACAATATCTACTACTGTTGGAAGATTTTAGTACCATATGAATTAGGAATTTGATTCTTAGATGCAGAAATCAGCATTCTAAACGTGTGAAATTTCATATACACAAATGTTGATAAACATTTTATTCATAACTGATCCTTCTCGATGCCCATCATCATTGGTTGGCAAAGAAACTTAATGTGTTTGTACCATGGTGCGTTATTCAGAACGTAAAATGAGCCTAAGAGAGACACAAATAATAACCTGCATAAACTTCATAAAAGATATACAAAATATTTACTGGGTGGTTCCATTTATATAAAATTAAAACCGAGCAAAGCTAAAATATAAGACTTAGGAATGCATGCTTAGGCTGTAAAGTACATAGAAAAACAAGAAAAAACGAAGAAATAATGACATGTAGGTGTTATAAGAGATATTATCTATAACAGAAGAGAGAGACTGTGATATTTAAGAGAAACATACAGAGCTCGTTGGGAGCGAGCAATGATTTATTCCTTCACCTAGAAGACATTTTCATGGTTGTTTCCTTTAGGATAATTTGTGCTCTCTGTTTCTTGTTTTTTTGTTTTTACTTTTCTTTTTATTTCAGAAAACAAGGAAAAATACTTCTGTTTTAGTGGCTATATGACTATTTTTTCTATAATAACTAAATCAATAAATTCTAGCTATTTACTAATAGATAAGGTAAGGATACTGCTTCACTTCTATTTACTTCTACTCTTACTAACTTATGTGTTCCTATTCTTCTATTTTATATAAAGAAAATTCTTGCAAAATTATTACACCCTTAATTGTTCACCTTAATTAATTATAGGCTTAAATGACTGGAACGCCAAACCAGTCTTATTATACCATAAATTCTTCATTTAACAATATTTTTTTTTTCTACTTCATGGTCTATATCTTTAAGGTCTTTTATGTTTGCCTTCTTTCATACTCCAGACAGTAAAGGAAATTAAGTATTCTTAAAGACTAATATATATGTTTTTTCTGATGCACGAAGGATGGGTTTTTACTTTTTCAGTTCATTTTTTAAAATATAGTTTTTTTCCAATTTGCATTTTTATAACAGATACTTTGAAATATACTTTGTTAACTCGTTATTGATTAATCTGTGATTATCATCATATACAATTTGTTTTAGTTTCCTGTTCAGAAATATCATATATGAATTATCTCCACTCTTTATCACTCACTTATAATAATTTCTTTTGAAGAATTCATACATTTGTCATTTTTCTGTCTTCTGAGAACGTGATTCATCATCAATTATTCTTTTTGCACTATTGATGCCACAAATGCTGAAATACTTCAATCTTTAATAGCTAATTAAAGTGAGTTATTCAGCCGTTAATTTTTTATCTCATTCAACATCTTTCTTATTCTTCTGCCTGTCAGCTAACATATTATTTTAACCCTTTTGTTGTTTTTTTTTTTTTTTTTTTTTTTTTACTAAATATAGGTCCTATTTACACGAATTTTATTAAAAACCAAACAAATTATGACTCAAATATATTTCTGGATTATTAACATTTTTTTCAAAATAGAATAACAACCACAATTTTTTTTTTGAAGTTCTTTCAACAAGCAAATGGAGGGGACACACTTGGGTGGGAGGGGGGAGAGGGAGG
The DNA here is from genome assembly GCF_000696425.1 of Galeopterus variegatus. Taxonomy (NCBI): domain Eukaryota; kingdom Metazoa; phylum Chordata; class Mammalia; order Dermoptera; family Cynocephalidae; genus Galeopterus; species Galeopterus variegatus. Next base: position 550,616 of record NW_007726790.1, on the reverse strand, counting down.
AGGGAGGGAGGTTTCGGTGATGGGACATAATAATCAACTACATTGTATATTGACAAAATAAAAATAATAAAAAATAAATAAATAAATAAATAAAATAAAATGTTTGTATCTACCCTCTTACAAGTATGTAAAAACTATGATTAAAAACAAACCCCTAGCCCACAAATAGCCCAACTGGGAATCTTTTTTTTCTCATTCAGGGATCAATTGGTCCTTGACAGTTCTGCTTCCTGATCTCAGACTGACCTAACCCCATTCCCAATCCTTAATTACCAGCAATTGGATTTGAACCGGGGTAAATAGACAGCTTGCTCATGGCCTGCAGTTTGCCACCAGGATTGCTTCACCAACCTCTCGTTTTTATTAAAAGAAATGATCTTGTGGCTTGGGTCATCTCCTACCTTTGATCCTCAGAGGAAGGAAGATGGAATGCACAAATGAGCCACACCATTGGCCGGGGGACCTGTGTCATAATGAGCCCCTTCCCCCCATGGGACAGAGCATGATACAAGGCCATTCAGAGCAGACAGGGCCAGTTAAGTACCCTTTGAGTTTACGTGACCCCAGGAAAGAATAGTCATTGTGAACCTCTGGGCTTCTGACAGGAGAACTTTATTTGGTCCCCAAACATGAGCACCTTCCTTGTGCCAGGCAGTATGTCAGACACCTGGGACACAAGGAGTACGACCCAGCCTCTGCCCTAAAGAGACACAGGCATGTAAGTAGCCACCTGTGATGAGTGTTAAAAAGACACAGGAAGACAGGGTAACGGGAACACTAAGGAAGGAGAGAATGGAGGGGGATGCATATCCAGGAATTATTTCTGAACAAAATCAATGGGATTTGGGATCCAGCAGAGTGGGGAGAGAGAGAGGAATGATCCCAATGTTCCTAGTTTCAGTCTGACTCAGACCAGTATAAAGACTGGTTCTAAGAGGCTATACCTGTGTTCACTTGTTCAAAAGCTCCAAGTGACAAGTTCCAAACTACTTTTAGTGCCATCTGTTGGCCACAATAGGAGGTGACATACATTGGGCTGGCATTAAGCTTTATCCAAATGAACTTCGGAAGTTACAAAGTAGAGGACCATCTGTTATATGATGACATCCTTAACCTAGAGGAGGAGGACAGGATAGGTAAAGAGTATGTGGTCAGACTGCCCGGGTAAATCAATAGCACATGACCTTGCTCATTTATCTTGTCTAACACTAAGATTTTATTTAAATGTAAAATAAAAATAAAATAATAACTGTCATAGAACTGTTTTGATACTTAGAATATATCCTGCATGAACAAGAACTCTCATATACTGGTCATAGGAAAATAAACTGATAGTACTATTTTGGAAAACTGTCAATATCTACTAAATTGACTGTATGTATAGCTTATGACCTAACAGTTTCACTCACAGGAATGTACCAACAGAAACATATACATATGGGTACTGAATGATACATATGAGAATTTTATAGCAGTCCTACTTGTAATAAAAAAAAATAAAAATAATCCAGATTCCCAGCTACAGAAAAATAGATACATAAATTGTAGTGTATTCACACAATGGAACACTACGCAGTAATAAGCATGAGCAATCAACAACCACACACAAAGAGACGGGCAAATCTCACAAACATAATATTGAGGAAAGAAGCCAGACACCAAACAGTACATATTGTATAACTCCATTTAAATAGCATACAGAAAATAGCTAAACTAAACAATGTCTTTAAAAGTCCGGATAATGATTATCCTTGGGTAGAGGGTTAGTAAGTGGAAAGAGCACTAAGAAAGCTCCTAAAATGCTGGCGATGTTCTTTTGTGATCTGGGTGCTGCTTTCCTGAATGTATTTACTTTGTAAATTTTTGTTAATTTTTTAAAAAGTTAAATAATTGAAAAAAAATTTTTTAGTGCTCTCCTGCTATTAAAGCTCTCAGCACAGAACCTGGTTGATAATGAGCATGTGGTATATACTGGTTCTTAGAACATCACAAGAATGAAGAGCAGGAAGATAAAGAGTCAAATAAGTGAGTAATTTGGGAGGAGGGTGGAGGGTATAAATGCTACTGCTACATTCAGATGGAGACATTCATCAGCTCCACAGACCGTCGCTGAAGCCAGGCCCAAGCATGAGATTGCTAAGCAGAGCTTCTAAGTACAGGACCTGTTTAACCTGCTACGTACAAGAGAGCAGAGAAGGAAGAATTTGGGAGTGAGGCTCATCGGGAGGTGGGAAGAGAAGCAACATAGGATCACAGTTCAAAAACACAGGGAAAAGAATCTCCCATGAAGTGTGGTGTCAGCAGTCTTAATGCTACATAAGATTGGGACAGATGAAGACTATATATAGTCCCACAGATTTGTCTGTGACCCCAGTTTTAAAAGAACTGAATGTAGAATGGAACTTGAGGGAGTAAAAGCAGTGAGACCTGAACCACTGGGGCAATGAAAGGAAGGGGAAGAGAAATAGTCTATCAAGAAGACACTGGTGACGGCAATGTCTTTACTACAACATTTAAGACTTGGCTACTTTGTTAATAATTTGAAGGAGCCATGGAAAGGAGGCAATAGAAGATGCAGGAAAGATGAGGCAACTGACAGATTAAGGTCCTTGAGCAGGCATGAGGGAGATGATCCAGTTTCCAGCTGAAGCAGCTAGTCCTGGAAAGGGAGGGCGGGCCCCTTCCTCTAAGACAGGCAGAACAGCAGCAAGGACGGGCACTCATGTCACCTGCTGCTGCGGACTCTGCTGCTGCTGCTGCTGCTGATGATGATGATGATGATAGCAGCAGCACCAAAATTCCTAACATTTCTTGAGATATTCCCTATGTCCTTTGTTGAGAGTCTTGCTCACAGCATAACCCCAGGGGACATGTTTTTACTTTCATTCTACAGATGAAGAAACGGGGTGCAGCCAGGTTAAATAACTTGCCCAGACTGGTAAGTGGCAGAGCTTCCCCACTCCTCTCAACATTCTTGAAATACTTCAGACCTTTCTTTTTCTCTCTTTCTCTCTCTCTTTCTTAGTTCCCAAATACAAGTGAGGACATGCAGTATTTCTCTTTCTGTGCCTGGTTTATTTCACTTAACATAATTTTCTCCAAGCTCATCCATTGAACTTTCAGAAGGAGAGAACAGATATATGGTTACTAGATTTGGGAAAGGAGGAGGGGGAAGGAAAGGGGGGTTAGGGAGAAATTGGGTAAGGGAGACAAGGAAGAATTATGATTTGTAATGATGAACATGCTGATAATATTGATTTGATCATCACATACTGAACACAAATACTGATAGTCATAAATATGTATAATCAATCATGTTTCAATTAAATAAATTTTAAAAATGTTTAAAAAAATTAACTTCAGGCCTTGTGCTGTGCTCCGTAGTAATATGTTTAAGTACTCTTCCAATACACGAGGCTGGGTATAGAAAATAAAGAGCACTCTGGTCTACCTCTAATATGCTGAGGAAACTTGTTTAAATCAGTGGTCATCTCTGAGGTTCAGTCTCTCTTCTGTTGAATAAAAGACTAGATCCATCTCAGATTGTTTCTACCTCTAATATTCTTTGTCACTTGGAAAGACAACTTCTAAACAGAAAATCTTGGGAAGAATGTGATATCTAGCTGTAAAACCTTTCAGTTTTCAAAGTGAAGAATGTGGCTCATTCAATCCAGGGGTCAATAAACTTTTCATGTAAATGGCAAGATAGTAAATGTTTTAGGTGTTAAAGCCATATAGTATCTGCCACAATTACTCAACTCTGCTGTTATAGTACTGAAAGCAGTCATAGGCGTATATAAATGAAAGAATGTGGCTGTGTTCCAATAAAACTTTATTTACAGAAACAGGCCATAGGCCAGATGTGGCCCATGGGCTGCAGTTTGCCAACTCCTACAACTTTGGAGCTGTAGCCATTAATAACACCTCTCTCCTATAACTCAGAGTATGATCTTGAATAAATCAGTTAAACCCGCCTCAAATCAGCAAGCTAGAGACCACAGGAAACAAGGGCATTTACCTTACTAGGACGTCAGGAAGCAAAGTTATTAAAATGATAGTAAAACACTGAAAACAGAGTTAGGAATATCATACAGAATAGCTAGGTCAGCTATTATTTCTTTCCAGGGACTATTAAGTAAGAAAAAAAAATGGGATTAAATGGCACAAAGAGTTAAAGGGGAAAAAATGGTAAATGCATTAGCTATGAAATATCATACTGCCTTCTAACATAAAGCAGGGGATTTGGCTTTTCTGGGTATTTTGAAGAACTGAATAGATAATGGTGTGTTGACAATCATCAGAAAGATGTCCTGACAGGAACTGATGGGAAGGAAGTGGATGTGAAATGCTCCTTCCTTGACCTATGAAACGTAGAAGAACTGTATGGCAGTGCACCATCATGGACACTTGTGAGCTGAGTCTGACAATCCATTCAGCCCTTTCTGATATTCCCCATTTATATTTGAGACTCTGTGACTCTGGAAACGCTGACCCCATCCCTCACCTCCAGGGGTGAACATGTGACCTAATCTAAGCCAGCCAAGTGGACTGATCAGAATGAATCTCAGGCCCTCTCTAGAAATGAAGGAACAAGGGCATACTCATCTTGTTTGGACAGGGCCATTTATGGACAGGAAGCCTGGAACTGCTGCAGCCCTTTGCTACCATGAAGACAGCCACACTCTGAATGATGCCAAAATACCAAGGAGGGTAGAGTCAAGAGAACCATGAACAGTAAGTCAGAATCCTAATGACTCTGGATCAAATACTACCTTTTAAAGCTCGCCCTACTTTTAGCCTTCTAAAGAGCTGATCTAAAGAGCTGATACCCTTTGTTGTCTATGCCAGTTTGAGTTGTTTTTATTGTTATTTTCAAAAGATTTTAACCTAACTGATATATCTTCCCCCCGCCCCCATTTTGTATCAATAGCATGCCTTGGACAGGGAGATGAAACGAATGTTTTAAATGGTCCTAACACTTTCATATACTGCTAAAATATTTTCCCAAATTTTACTCTAAATTGTTCTGAAAGCACAAGTCACATAATCACTTTATCATCATCATCATGGTTACAACCTGTTAGCTATTCATTTCTTCTACAGCTTCTAAAAGCAAGACAGACTAGCTCAAAATCCCCCCGCCCTTTTATTCTGACCAGATATAAATGATTATAATTCACAGTCCTATCCTTGTGAGAGAATTCCCTCTGGCAAATCAGTTCTGTTTTCTAATCTCTAAACTCCCAGGTCAAATGGCCTCTGAGAAAAAGCCAAGAAATTAAGCCACAAACACACTATTCCAGCCCCACGGAGCCCCATCCAAAGGCAAGAAACAAGGTATCAGGAATCTTTATGTCTTAGGGCACCAGAAAAGAGATTTCTGATTTATTCAGGAAGGAGGGAAATAAATTAGAGAATGCTGGGTTATATTTCATTCATTCTCTCCATTTTATTTTTTAGTTTCCTCCAGGAACTAAAGGACCACAGGAAATTCTTAGTGTTCAGCATATTGGATGCTTTACATCAGCATAAAAACAAGAGCAAGACAACCTATTGGCCATCGTAACATTTCTCCCTTTCTAGCCAGGAGCAAAACAAAGATAATGTATTAACCAGCTTCTCCAATCCATTCATCTTCTCAAGATATACTGGATTCTTAGCCTGGAAAGATGCATGATGGTGAACATCCATCTTTTAAATGTCATTGAAACAAGGCTACTACTTCAAACACAAAGTCGTCTTTCTTTCCTTCACTATTACTAAGTAAAACTTGTCTAAATGGCATGCCCTCCTGCAAACTCAAATATAGATAGAACAGGCCCATGACAAAAATATGCATTGCTCTACGTGCCCAGAATATAAAGGGAATCAAGTAGGCCAAATGGAAAGCAAACAGAAAAGCCCATGAAAAGCAGACACAGGGACCTTAAAGGCATTGCATGAATCCTGTGTCTTATTTAAGTTATGTTTCTGATGAGTTTCTTGGGATTCTATGCCTGTGAGAGAACTCAGAATGTTGGAAGGGGAAGGCAAATAGTCATGAAGCATGAAAAGGTGTCTTGGGAACAATCTTAGTGGGTCTCTCTGACCCTGGCTGCAGTTTCTGCTTCTCCCTGTCCTGATCTATTCATACCCCTCCCCTTCATACCAGCTTTTCCCCCCATTGCTTCCAAGGGTGAGCTCATCTATAAATGGCACTATCCTCTGGTGCCCATGGGGCTTGAAATCCCATTAGCATTATTCTTGTATTGCTTTTCTCTTCCTGTGGGAATACAGGAGAGTAATGTTATAACCATTTTTCTAAGCAAAGAAGAAGAAAGGCCAAGGTGCCCTTTCTTATAAAATATCCACATGCTTACTTTGAAAAGAAAGAAATCATATTTTCAAATACCCTGCTATGAAATTCATTGTATAGAAATTCTGCCTACTTTATCTCTATTTCTTCCTAAATATGTAACAGAAAAACTTAGACCTTTATATCCCCCCAAAAAAATCATAAAAGACTTTGTAGGTTGAAGTCACAATTAGTTAGGTAGTAGTTAAAATGATTCCCAATAGCCCATTCCTCTGACACCAAGAACATCATAAAAGGTCTGGGATTTCCCTTCTCCCTTGCTGAAGGGAAAACTGGTCAACTGGCTAGAGATGTGTTTGTGAGACCCCTTTCTGTGTCCCATCACTAAGGGAGAACACCAATTTCAAGTCTCCAAATCCTTGGATTTATTGATAAGATTTACCTTCAAGGAGGAAGCTGGAAGATATTGGAGGATTGCACAAATACTTTGTGAGCATTGTGTTTTTTTAGTGAATAAGAGATCATGTGGAACTGTTCAATATCCTAAAATTTCCATTCACCCTGCAATTATTAGAAACAAAGAGTGATCTGGTTCAAAAAGTGGAGGAACCCTAAATTAGCTTGTAACTCCTCAGCCAACACTTCTCTGATTAACCATGTTTCTAACTCCAGTCCTACTAATGACCATGTCCTTTTCTAAACTCTACACCAGTTAAAGACAGAGAACAAATTCCATTCATCCGGTAAAATCTGTATATGTCTACTTTTGGAAACTCTTTCTAAGGGCAAATTAACTATTGGTAGTAATGCTTCCCAATTGTATAACAAAAAGAATATGCACTCAAACAACCAGAAATTTCAGAATCTCCTTGCACCAACAGTTAGTGAAAACAATGAAAATGGAGATAAGAAAATGTTAGATTCTATTAGCTTTACTTGGTGACTTGAAGCATCATCCTACCTCAAAACTACAAATAAATTAACATTATAACACAGTTAGGAACCTCCAAGCAAACTGTACTGGTGGGTATTGATTGTTTGAGACCAGATAGCCTTCTGTTATAGTTGTGATAGCTAAATTCCCAAGGATCCACAAAGAACCATGGTACCAAAGCCATAAATGGGGGGGTGGGATAAGGTTTGATTTGCAGGAGTACAACCAAGTTGCATAGTAAACAAAGATGTCAACAGGATTATTTTGAGGGTTAACCAGCCTCACTGAGCAGCAGAGAAGAATGGAAAGGATTTCCCACTACTATGAAAACCACATCAAGTAAAGAAAAAAAAAACCTAAACATTCCAGATGGGGAATCACCTTTGCTGACAATCTGTGATATATTTAAGACAAGCCATATTCTCGGGCAATGTGATTTGACCTAAACTTCAAATACCAAGGATGTTAGGTGAGAAAAGAATAAGTAAATCCTGCTTTATCACCACCACTCACTCATCCACCCCACCCCACCCCCACCCCGAAAAAATGGCCTTCTACCACCTCTGGTTAAAGAGCTGGGAGAGTAAACATTCGGTTGTGAAATCTAGTGACCTCGGCTCTTAACTAATTTTTTTTAGGTTTATAAAATAATGAACTCAGAGATTTCACACACACACAACCTATTCAACATTATATTCTATACTATAATACTTCAATCCTTTTTTCTTGGCCCTTATTATCAAGGGGCACACTGTTTTGCACAACATTTCCCACATATTTTTTCCATAGAAATATTTCATTGGCATATCTGCCATTTTTAACAGCTTTCTATTCTTAAGGACATGAAAAAAAGACACATGACAAAAGGCCACATACACACACATATAGACTCACATCATATATCTCTTCTCCTTGGAAGGAATGAAGCAACTTCAAATAGAAACCTGAAGATAATGCAACATGAAGAATCCTATTTTGCCAGTCTGTACCTCCTCATCCCCACAGATAAACCATGTATTAAATCTGATTTCTTTACTTGCTCTCATGAAAGACAAAATGGTACAAATGTAGCTTTTTCTGACCAACGCTCTAGGTTAGATTCTCCAAAGGGATCTTCTAAAGAACATAAATACCTGGGGCCCACCCCTAGAGATTCTGATGTAATTAGCACAGTGGAGAGGGTCTAAATTTAAAGACAGATGGACTTGCGTTTGAAACTCCTATCACTATGAGTTACATACTCTTGATCAAGTTACTTAATTCTTGCAGCTCAGTCTTCTAATCTGTGCAATGGAAATGGTATTACTGTAAGGATCAGAGATAATATACACACAAATATTTGAAGGTCCACAATACACCTCCAGAAATGTCATCTTATTATTAATACTCACTATTCTTTAGGTTTCCTGATAGTAAAACAGAAACCAGAGTAAAAGAGAAAGCTATGCAGCTTTCAAGGATTCTCACATGCTTAAAATCTCATGCTGTTTAGTAACTATGTCTATGAAAAATTGTACACTATCTGAAATACTGTTGTGATATCTAAAAGAGGTAACATATTAGCACTGAGTGCTAAGCAGTGATGTATTCTGACACATTTTATCACACATTTTTCTTACTAAATGTCTTTGTATTTCAGTGCTAAGCAGTGATGTATTCTGACACATTTTATCACACATTTTTCTTACTAAATGTCTTTATCTAATTTAACACGAATATATTATCTGGGTTATTACATGATCAGTATTTTTCAACCACAACAGAGGATAATAGAAAGCTCTTTAATGTTTATTTAACAGTAGAGCATTACTCGTTTGTAAATGAAGCCTGAAATTAGTGGTCTGTTATAAAATGGTGTGGTTTCTTGTTTTTATTTTTCTAAACAGCATTTGAAATTATGCTGTAAACAAATCTGAGTAGATATAAGCTGGACACATTACCAAGATGCTGTTAAGTTGTCATGGTCTGATAGTCCTCAGTAGCATCTTGTCTGTGTGGTGTTTTGCTACCAAATGCTACCAACACCAAATGCATGACTGATAAAATCACATACAAAAATCAAGAATAAAGAATATGTGCAAATAGGGAAAAATAATCTTTTCATTTCAGTACATTGATCTGAATTAGAAACTGAGTTTTTTTCTCTAAAGCCATTCATTCCATATTTCTATGAACAAATTGCTTCAGTAGAAGAATTCCAAGAAAAACATGCAAAAAGAGGAATATTAGACTCATCATAGGTCCTGTCTTCTAACAGGATGGCATACTCTTGCCTTTCACAAAGAAGTTCTAGCCCTGTTCTAACAACAACAGCAGCAAAGTCATGAGGACAGAAAGTCTTGCTGGGGCACAGAGCACGATCACTCAGACTCAGGGAAAGGGAGCAAAGCAGAGTGACTGAAATTATTTTCATTCTCAGTCTTCATGTTCAAGATATTGGAAAGAATAAAAGAGGTATTGGAAAAAGTGCCTGGAGGCACCACCCCAAATGTTTTAAATTACTATTCTGAACATTCATTAACCATCAAAAATATGCTATGCTGAACATAGTCTTTGGTAGATATCAATCAGAAGCACATTTTCTCACAAATGAACAGGGGAATAAAAGCCCCAACCCTGGCATCTTTGTTCCTACTGATTTTTTTTTCTGGGAAAATATTGCTTTAAATTGCTGTTTGTTCTCATAATGGACTAGTGCCTTTGAGGTCTTTACTGCATAAAGTGCTCTTAATGTACAGTCAATATACATGTAAAGTTCGCACTGATTATATGCAGCTCAAAGGATTTCAAAACATCTCCCTAGAAGCTTTTCCTTTCTCCTTAGAATTCCCATATGAGTTTCCTGGAGGCTGATTTTCAACAGAGCACAACAGAGTCTTCTCTCAGAAATGGATTTCCCACAGAAATGGGCTACATCAAAGGAGTGCTCGCAAATGTGAGCGCCATCTCTCTGATCTCATTGAACCACCAAGCAGAAGAACAAAAACAACCTATTCACAGATATTGGAAATGTTACACCAGGCATTAAGCATGGCTCTAACCTTTCCCTCCTATGTTTTTTTAGCCAGTTCTTCTTGTGGTTCCTTTCCTTGTGTTTTGCTTGCTTATTTCAGAGGTCCTTGGCCCTCTTACTTGAAATGTCTGCTAAATTCGATGGACTCATTTGCCATGGAGCTTTCTTGACACCTCTTCAGCATTTGATAGAGTGAACACTTAGAAGTGTCTCCACTTTGATTCTATTCCACATACTCTTCTCAGTCTCTTTGGGGATCTCTTTCCTGTGCCCTCCCATGTTGCTGTTCATCTCACTCTGTACACTCACTCTCTTAGGAAGAGTGTGATCATTCTTAAGATATTAATTACCATCTCTTAGCTGAGGAATCCAACCACAATTTCAGCTTAAATCTTCCCCAGTCCCAGGTACTAATGTGGGGACGTCTGCTAAATTCAATGGACTCATTTGCCATGGAGCTTTCTTGACACCTCTTCAGCGTTTGATAGAGTGAACACTTAGAAGTGTCTCCACTTTGATTCTATTCCACATACTCTTCTCAGTGTCTGCTAAATTCGATGGACTCATTTGCCATGGAGCTTTCTTGACACCTCTTCAGCATTTGATAGAGTGAACACTTAGAAGTGTCTCCACTTTGATTCTATTCCACATACTCTTCTCAGTCTCTTTGGGGATCTCTTTCCTGTGCCCTCCCATGTTGCTGTTCATCTCACTCTGTACACTCACTCCCTTAGGAAGAGTGTGATCATTCTTAAGATATTAATTACCATCTCTTAGCTGAGGAATCCAACCACAATTTCAGCTTAAATCTTCCCCAGTCCCAGGTACTAATGTGGGGAAGGACTGTAAATAGAAAACATGTTATCTAATTCAACTGGGTACATAGCAGGCAGGGAACTTTACCTAAGTTTTGAAGTGTCTTCCTGAAGGAAAAGGATATGACCACAGAAATAAACCAACTAATAAGAGAAACTAGATTTTTAAGTGTTCTTTCCCTAATCTAAACATGTTTTCAAGTTCTAGCATGTGCTTTTACTGAACATAGGTTTTTTCATATTTACGCACATACACACACATGCATACACACTAAAATAAAATGTCAGCAATTACATTTTGTTCCCCGGGTCATTTGGTTTCATGGGTCTTGAGACACACTGAACACAGGCAGCCCCACTAACTCTTATGTAAGACTGAAGGAAATTAAGAGCGTAGGGATTAAGAATGAAGGAAAAGCAAAAAATTGGAGAAGTTGTCTGGATTACGTATGTGTTCACTTCTCCCTTCCAGAATATAATCCATGCAAGGGTAAAGAATTTTGTCTCTTTTTTTTTGTCTCTCTCTCTTTTTTTTTTCACTGTTCTTTCTTTTCTTAACGATGCCTGGCACAAAGCAGATGCTCAATAAAATGTTTGTCAGATCAAAGAATGAATCTTTGATGACAAGATGTCAGGAGTGACTGCATCCATCTGGATCATTCAGGTATACTGGAGGGTTGAAGGAGCACAAGAAGCCAAAAAGTCCACAAGATAAAACAATGGAACCCACAACAAAGTAATGAAAGCTCTCCACTACATCTCTCCTGATAATGGTGTCAACTGCTTCTTAAGGGATATGTGTTGTTGTTATGACAAAAGTCAAGAGAATGGAAAAGATGGAAAGGTACAATACCTCTATGATTCAAACCCTTTTTGGAATGGTTTGCTTCCTTAAGATGGATTTGAGATACACAGCCTGCTACTGTGGCAACAGGCAGGCAGCCTGGTAGTTGGCAGGCAGCTTGAGGTCAGTGTCTGATGTTTAAGGTTTTGCAAACAAGACTATCTTCTCTGGAGAAACTTTAGGGAGGACCCAGGGTCTGCAGGTGGTGAGAGAGCCAGAAGTGGTATTGAGGTATAGTGGAATGAGTGCCCGAATGGGAGTAGATGGTCTCACTTCTAGTCACAGTCATGCCATGAGCCAACTTGCTTCATGCTCTCTGTAAGGTACATACTGTGGTGCACGTATAAGGTACATACTGCAGTGCATGTATGCTCACTCAATTGTTGAACTTATCATCTCATTTGACAAATGTTTAAAGGATGCCCACCAGGTGCAAAGCATTGTGCCAAGTGCCATAAAGAAAGAGCAGAGAATCAAGTCCCTGCCCCCAAAACACTGAGCTACTGTATGATAAGTTGAGATCACTGGACTCTTACGAACCTCTGAGTTTTATTTGGATCATGGGACCTATGCTGCAATCCTGGACATGAAAACTGTGCCTTTGATATCTGCCTTCATTGGTCTCTTTTAAATACTGTATCTATAGTTGCATGTTGTAGGAATGCTACAGACAGTTATTTCATCATTGTTTTGTTATAAGAAAGCATATACTGGAATTGTCTCAGGCCTTGCTGGCTTTTTATGACCTAGAGCAATCCAGAAAAGTAATACAATTATGCTATTAAGCATAATATTCCCAAATATGTTTACACCATTATATTCACTATGCCTAAAGGTGAGTAACCCAGTAGATAATCCATAGTTTATAGGAAGGAGGAATAACATCCATGGTTACTACCTCCCTCAAAATGAGATCATCCGCCAAGTAAAGCAGGTCATGTTTGAAGGAAGCAGTTATTAGAACATTCCAAACTAATACACAAAAGGTGGGAGAATGTTAACTAAGAACCAATCTTGAACAAAAAGTTGGGTGGTTGAAAATGACTGGTAGGTAACGAGTTGAAATCTGAACTTGCAGAGTACATGCAAAGTCAGAGGCAAGAGTCAGGAAGCAGAGTCACAAAGAGCAATAACAGGTCAGCACCACGTTGACAGTCACACAGGAGGCACTGCTTATGAGGATGGAGATCACTATAAGCCAATCTCTTTTAGAATATCATGCACAATTTGGAGCACTCCATCTCGAGCATGTCAGGAAATAGGAAGTAAAAAAAGGCAAATGAAAGCCCATTGAAGCCTATGAGGGAAACAGCTTGTGAGACAGTGCCCTATTATGGAGATGGCAAATCTGAGTGAAATGAGACTGGAAAACTTCCTTCTGAAGGGAGAATTCAATAAAAATGATGCTACAAAGAAGAGACACTGAGGTTTCCTTAGTGGAAATGTCTAAGATGAGGCTATGTAAAACCAAAAGAACGATGAATGGTTCAGAAGAAAACTTCACAGTAATCCTCATCTATTATCTGTTTTTAGGTGCAGAGGAGGAAGGAAACAAATATATCCAATTTACAATGATAACTTTTTAAAGAGGTAGTGAAACCACAGCCTTAAGGTTTTGAAGTACTAAGTACCTGCCACCTGGCATGTTAAAATAGAAACATTGCAATTTTAAAATTTAATTCATAAAAAGGGAAAAAAATGACCATTTCCTAAAAGATACAAAAAGATATATTAGCAAAAAAAACTTATTTAAAATGTGCTTGTATATTAAAGTAATTAAATAAAAAACATGGGACAAGGAGGAAATGATTCTAATATTAAAAATTGCTTTTTTTCAAAAACATCACCAAGCAGTATCATTGAATGAGAAACTTAAAGGACTTAACCTTTCTGCTTGACCCATGGCAGAATTAAATTATATCTTCTCCAACCTGATTCCTCCCGTGAAATCTATCCTGTTTAGGATGAAGGTCAAATACCAAGTGAGAATGATTTAGTGCTGCTCTTCAAATCCAATTCCATAATCATACTCTTGTCTCAAAATACCAGCTGGACATCAAAGATGAAAAGAAAAAAAAGACAGAAAAAATGTAGCCATGCTCTCAAGAACATTATGAAGCTGAAATATGACCATTTCAAATTCTATCATCCTCGAGTACAAAGAGAATTTTCATTCATCAAATACTGAGCAAACACGTAGCGTATTGCTGGCTCCACTGTTTTTTTAGCATCTCACATTTTCACACAGGGCAGCACCTCCCATTGCTATCTACTCTTTCTCTAAAGAATTTGACTTCTTTTGAAAAACTGCAGTGTTTACAATCAATTCTCTCCTTTCCTTTCTGCCCATGCATAATAGTCACGTGACTCCAGAGGAGGTAAACCTCCACAGCCCTCAGTACTACTGAAAATACTTCAAAAAAAGGCAGGACCAAAATAGTGCAGTGGACAGGCATAGAGGCTGTTTTGTCTGTAATAGAAACCTAACAGTAGCTTACAGAGGAGGAAAAAATAGTCTTTATCAATTATTACCTGTGCGATGATGCACCTTCAGGGGTTTGGAAGAAGAAGATGTCATTTAAGTAGATGCTCTAAAACAAAGTTTGAGCTAGGCCAAAGGATGGTACACTAAGGGAATTTTCTCCCCCAGTTCTCTCTTCTAAAGCATTTCAGAAGCATGCCATAGATTAAAAGTTCTCTATGGACAAATTAGGGTTTTAAATAAACACTCTTGTACAGAGGGTGTTAACCAACATGTGTGAATTGAGTATTTACTACGTGCCCTGCTTTTGCCATGGTCCTTACAAAGAAATAAAGATTTGTTTTATTTAAGAAATTTACAATCTATGTTGGCAACAAAAGCGAAAATAGACAAATGGGATTATGTCAAACTGAAAAGCTTCTTCATAGCAAAGGAAACAACCGACAGAGTAAAGAGACAACCTACAAAATAGGAGAAAATATTTGCAAACCATATATCTGATAAGGGGTTAATATCCAAAATACATAAGGAACTCAAACAAGTCAATAGCAAATTCTAAAGCATTTCAGAAGCATGTCATAGATTAAAAGTTCTCTATGGACAAATTAGGGTTTTAAATAAACACTCTTGTACAGAGGGTGTTAACCAACATGTGTGAATTGAGTATTTACCACGTGCCCTGCTTTTGCCATGGTCCTTACAAAGAAATAAAGATTTGTTTTATTTAAGAAATTTACAATCTATGTTGGCAACAAAAGTGAAAATAGACAAATGGGATTATGTCAAACTGAAAAGCTTCTTCATAGCAAAGGAAACAACTGACAGAGTA
The DNA here is from genome assembly GCF_000696425.1 of Galeopterus variegatus. Classification (NCBI taxonomy): domain Eukaryota; kingdom Metazoa; phylum Chordata; class Mammalia; order Dermoptera; family Cynocephalidae; genus Galeopterus; species Galeopterus variegatus. Next base: position 535,404 of record NW_007726790.1, on the reverse strand, counting down.
AAGAGACAACCTACAAAATAGGAGAAAATATTTGCATATCATATATCTGATAAGGGGTTAATATCCAAAATACATAAGGAACTCAAACAAGTCAATAGCAAGAAAATAAATAATTAAATTTAAAAATGAGCAGGACCTGAAGAGACATTTCTCAAAAGAAGACATACAAATGGCCAAGGAGTACATGAAAAAACTCTCAACATTACTAATCATCGGGAAAATGCAAATTAAAACCACAATAAGATATCACCTCACCCTTGTGAGGATGGCTATCATCAAAAAGATGAAAGATAAAAAGTGCTGGTGAGGATGTGGAGAAAAGGGAACCCCTGCACACTGCTGGTGGGAGTGTAATTCAGTACAGGCTATTATGGAAAACAGTATGGAGGTTCCTAAAAACCTAAAAATAAAACTGCCTTATGATCCAGCAATCCCACTACTGGGTATATCCAAAGGGAATAAAATCAGTACATCAAAGAGACATCTGCACTCGCATGTTCACTACAGCATTATTCACAATATACAAGATATGAAATCAACCTATGCAACCCTCTATGGACGAATGGATAAAGAAAATGTGGTATATTTACACAATGAAGTACTATTCAGCCATAGAAAAGGAAGAAAATCCTGTCATTTGTGACAATATGAATAAACCTGGAGGATATTCTGTAAAGTAAAATAAGCCAGGCACAGAAATATAAATACTGCATGATCTCACTTTTATGTGGAGTATAAAAAAGTTGAATTCATAGCAGCACAGAGTATAATGATGGTTACCAAGGGCCGGGGTCGGCTGGGGTGGGCCACTGGAGAGTTGTTGGTTAAAGAATACAAATTTTCAGTTAAATAGGAGGAATAAGTTCAAGGGATCTATCGTATATCATGGTGACTACAGGTAATAACAACATATTATATATTTGGAAATCGATGAGTAGTACGTTTTAAGTGTTCTCACCACAAAAATGATAACTATGTAAAGTAATGGAATGTTAATTAACTCAATTTATCCCATCCACAATGTATACATATTTGAAAACATCATATTGTACATGATCCTTTTCCCAGGATTCCACACGGCCACAAGAATAAGGATGCATTCAATATTTTGGTTCTGTATTAATGGAGTAGAATGATTATAATGGATTCTCATCTGACTACAAAAATTGTTGGGGTGGTAGTGGAGGCTGGGGAAGGGTCTAAAATAAGATTTTAAGGCACTATTAAGCACAGACAAAATGACCTTTGAATAATCTCTTAATTCATCTTTAAATTTCCAGCAATTGAGTCCTTAAAAGCACAAAAGCCAAGAATGAATTCTTCTAGCTCCTCTTTGTATTTCATGTTTTTAAAAAAGCTTTGTGGGAGAGAGTATATGGAACCCCATGAGGCAAAGGGATACATTTTGTAAGCCCTTATTCTTTTGAATTGGTGTACTTGGATTTGTGTAAGTAGAATAGGTGTAGTGCCCCTCCATGGTAGCTGCTGTACAAGAGAGCTCTGTCCTGAGGAACTTGGTTATCCTTTCTGGACATAATCATTTAACTTCCCCTCCCTCTTCAAGAAGGTGAAATGGCTGAATCAAGATCATGAACAGAAAAAATAATGCAAATATTCAAATATTTCCTTCTCAAAAGAGTTAAACAATGGTTTGCCTTCTTATCCTATGGACATACTGCCTCTGGACACCTTTATATTAGAATAAATTTTGAGACTCCAGCTAAATATTGTAGATTGAATACATATGTTTACCACCATCCTGACTCAAAACCCCACAGTTCATATAAATTATATATTATAATTATAACAGCAGAGACATCTTTTAAGGCAAAAAAAAAAAAAAAAAAAAAAAAAAAAAAAAAAAAAAAA
>NW_007726790.1:518333-532550 GCF_000696425.1 Galeopterus variegatus | reverse complement strand
AAGAAACTTTTAAGAAAAAAAAAAAAAAAAAAAAAAAAAAGACAAAGAAGAGAAAAACAACCATTAAACTTTGAAGGCAGGTGAGCACATGAAATTAACAGACCAGAGGAAGTATGTCACCAGTGGGGAACCCCCCTTCTGAGAGGATTTGTACTACAGACCCAAAAAGGACCCAGGATTTGGGGGCAATAGATAACTATGAAAGATGGGGTAAAACAGAGAACAGGAAGAATGGGCTAAAAGTCTATGTAAAAAGCTATTAGATCTTCAGACCACCTCTACCACTCCACACGGACCCCAAGTTGTCACCCTAACTGCCCATCCCCACACACACCCAAGATCATCTCCTTGGGCCATAGTAAAAATGGCTCCAGGCCAGTTCTCCCTACTGGGGTCCCCATATGTTCACAGGACACACCCAGGCAGTCTTTGCTCTGGGTGTGTCTTTCCACTTAATTGGATCTTTAATTTCTCTTAGCAACGTTTCCGACATACAAACTCTCCTTCATTACTTGTGTGCAAGCAGCTGGTTCTCGCCATTCATTTTGGCTTGTGCCTCACTTTGGAATTGTATATCTTTTGTTACATGGTGCCTTGGATGAAACAGAATTTAATATCCCATCACACTTACATAATCAAATATTATAAAACTAAATACTGATTCTTACAAACATTATGACACACTTCTAATGAGGATGGGGGTAAAATTTGGTTTAGTTGGGGTGAAGGGAAGAGCCTACTTCTTCCCCTCCAAAGAATATAAATAGATAAACAAATCAAGAAATGACATTATAAGCATGTTTTGGGGAAATGCAAAAGTAAAACAGGAGAAACAGCTCCAAAAGTTAGCAGTGGCTGACTCTGGGGAGTGGGAATGGAGCTGAATAGAGTGACTCAGAGAAGACACTGTTGTCCATCGTGAATCCTGAAGAACTGCATAACTTTAAAAGTTATCCATATGTAACCTTGAAAAAACAAAACTCAAACAAAAATAAATATATACTTAGGAATGTGTTCCCTCTCTTAGTTGTTAACTCCACATACAGTTTTGCTTTTACATCCTATCTGCTCTCAAAATGTCCAGTGACCACAGGGTAAGTCAAGTTAAAACGTCAGAATGATTAACTACAACACACACTTTAAACAAGTCTGAGAAAATCCATACTAAAATACTGTAAACCAGGAGACTACACATCTCTATAAAGTTTTTCCCAAATGGATTTTTTCTTTACACGGAAAGATCCTGTAATATATCTAAAATGATTCGATTGATTTTTAAATGTGATTTACATATAGTTGTACAACCAAATCTTCATTGAATACAGAAAAGAAGGCTATATTAAACCTACAATTTCCACACTATCACCCTGAGGATGATACAATTATGTGAGATCACTACGGGGTACAAATGCAATTTGTGGTAATGGGTATGCTGCCAGTATGAATATGGCCCCCATACCATGGGCATGAAGGGTGACAATCAGCTTTGTATTGTCATGAATATTCATAACCAGTATAAAAATAAATAAATAAATAAATAAATAAATAAATAAATAAATAAATAAATAAATAAATAAATAAATAAATAAATAAATAAATAAATAAATAAATAAATAAATAAATAAATAAATAAATAAATAAATAAATGAAGGTGTTTAATGTTAAAAAAAAAAGAAAGCTATCAATCCATCATTGCATTGCTTGAAATGCTGTGAGTTAAAATGAAAACTCTGTGAATGATCTTCTCATGTTTAGAGTAGGTCTGAAAGACAGACTCACAAGCAGGATTAGAAGTGTGATCAACCCCACTGAGAAATGCTGCCAACAAATGGCTTTAGTAAAGTGAACTGTTAAAACATGGCATTCACTGTCAACATCTAGCTATCTGTCTTCCCTCCCATCTGCAAAGACTTTCCTCAGACAATGCTTCGTTTGATAACTTCCACTGTCCTATGTATTATGGAGTTGTTCAAAACCACTCAACTGAAATGTATTTTTCATTAAATCACAGTGACTTTGGCCTCCTGCATTTGACACATCATAAGGTTTCATATTATATCTTTTCTACTACAAATGAACACATGTCTAGAGGTTCATTACATACATTTACAAGATTTCCCATGTTTATTTTCATAGATTCATGGAGGTATATAAAACTATTGAAAAACTTGGGCATTTTTCAAGCATGGACAACAAATTTCTCCCATGAACTTGGCCTAAACTGCACTACTGCACTGTGTCTAGTTACACAGAAAGCACTCAAAAATGATGTCTGAAAAACATTATTTTTCTATACTTTTAAGAAGGTGAATTGTGTAATATTTAATCTAGTTTTCAGAAAACTATTTCCAGCCTCATATAGTAACTGAAATAATTGGGGTGACTAAAATTAAAACTTATTAGATAGTGCCAGCATACTTAGAATGATGTCACAATTTATTATCATTATACCCATGGCTCTACTCAGCTATGCTACAATTTTTAATCATCTTCTCATTGATTAATTCTCAAAACTAAAACATAAATATTTTACTAAAGCACTTTTTTCTTGTTACCCAACACATGTTTAAGACTTCATGTCTTTTTTTACCATCTTAGAAAGCTTTATCCAGGTACTGGAGTACACACTCTACAAATTTAGGTTTATAAAACCAATCTCATAAGCTTGGGTAATGGTTCCAAATTTCCATAATAAACTTTAAAATATACTTGCCATAAATGATATAATTTGAGCTAAAAGATGACAAAATTTGACATTAACTTCTACCCCTGAGAAAGCAGTACAGCATAACTGGTATTAGAGGAAATGCTAAAATACCTCACCAGTATCTCTCAAGGTATTGGTGAGAGAGTGGTATAGAAGCTATCAAAAAAGATAGGAAACCCTATTTGGAATCAAGTCATCCCTCCTTAGATCAACAGCATTGGAAGCCACAGCATTTCTCAGATAGGAAACAACCTCCAGGTGCCATAATTGAAACTATGAACAAACANGACAAAATTTGACATTAACTTCTACCCCTGAGAAAGCAGTACAGCATAACTGGTATTAGAGGAAATGCTAAAATACCTCACCAGTATCTCTCAAGGTATTGGTGAGAGAGTGGTATAGAAGCTATCAAAAAAGATAGGAAACCCTATTTGGAATCAAGTCATCCCTCCTTAGATCAACAGCATTGGAAGCCACAGCATTTCTCAGATAGGAAACAACCTCCAGGTGCCATAATTGAAACTATGAACAAACAACTGTAAAAAAAGTTGATTGTGTCAGGACAACGTGCATGGCCTGATCCAACAGTCCATGAGCAACAGAACACCTCCATAACCTCCCCTCTCACACAGGAGGCCCGCTTACCCCAGAGTAGAGAACCCAGGAAAACCCAAAGGGCAAGGAAGGAAAGGATGACTCAGTATCAGGAAAAGACATTAATCTAATTCCTCATGTTGATAGAATGAATGATAGAAATTACATGATAACATAGATAGATGCCCCAAAGGCATTTGATAAAATCCAACATCGAGTGCTAATTAAAACATTAAAAAAAAAAAAAACTGGTATGGCAGATACTTCTGTAATATAATATCCTTACTAGTGAGAAAGGTGAATAATTCCCATTGAAAGAACAATAAAAAGTCAAGGATAAATGCTGTAAGTTTTAGCCAGTTCTGGATAAGAATATTAAGTGAAAAATATCTTTTGGAGGTTATTTGGCAACCTGTATCAAAAGTCTTAAAAAGAGGGCACTCCCAAGTTTACTGCAGCACAATTTGCAACAGCCAAGATATGGAATCAACTTAAGTGCCCAACAATAGATGAATGGATTTTTTAAAATGGGGTACAGAAGACTCAAGATGGCAGAATAGACGGTCCCCAGCATCACTCTCTCCCACAATAGACCAATTTACAAGTATTAAAAAGCAAAGACTCTCAAAATGAGGCCTTTGGAGCTCAGGGGAAGAGGAGAGACCAACAGAATTCGTGATGGCAGGAGAAGCCGCGATAAGAGAAAGAAGGGACCACTCTGACTGTTTTGAGCCCTGGCAATTTCAAAGCTGGTCCTGGTGAGCACACAGAGCAAGAACTGGCAAAAACCACAGCTGTGCCCTTTGTGTGAAGTTGCTTGGAGACTTCAGGGGAGAAGAGGGCCTTGGTGGCCCCCAGGTCACCAAGATGACAGGGTTCCTATGGACCCACACAAGAGTGAGGTACCACAGACAACTGAAAAAAGATGCCACTCAAAGGCCAGTGAGTTATCGCAAGCAACCAGTGTGTGGCCTGCCCCATGGGCAGTGTTTGGAATGTGGGGGGTGGGGGAACATTGGGGCACAGCAATGACAGCTGATTTGCCCCCCAATCAACACAGGATCACTAAAGGGAGACTGGTCAGGAATATAGAACTGCAGGGGGTGTAGTTTGATGAAAAGACTCAGGCCTAGACCAGAGTTTCCATACAAGCCAGGTGTACTGGACCTCACAAGACCTAGAAGTGCATAAAAAGTCAACAATTAAAACCTGAGATGTACAAAAAGCCTTTCCCAGAGAATCAGTAGCAAAGCAGCAATTTAGCTCAACCATAGGGTTCATGTGCTGGTTCTCACAGGAAGTTTCCCCATTTTAGAAGTAAGCAAAGGACAACAAATTAATTCCAGTGCAGAGTTTAAGTGGTGGGAATAGTGAATAATCCAACACAGAAGTGAAAGAAAACACAAAACACCCACAGATCAGAGACAAAGTTCTGATATTCATCAGTAAAGATCTAACACCATCAAAGAACACCTACAAAACCTAGAAGTGCCAGAGGCCCCCCCCCGGGCTCCTGAGCTGGGGTGGAGGGGCCCAGAGGGCTTCAGCCACATACTCCCAATGTCTGCATACAGCCCAGCAATGACTGAGCTGCTGCTGGAAGCCCCTCAGGCTCCTGAGATGGGGTGGTGATGCTGAGGGCCTCAGCCACACCCCCGCCCCCCACCACATCCACATCCAGCCCAGTGACAACCACGCTGCCTCCAGAAAACACCCAGGCTCCCGAGCTAGAGTGTGTGGGGGCGGAGCGGTCCAAGTGCTTCAGCCACGCCCCTCCACCCTCCACAACCAGGCCAGCGAAGAAGCCAGCCATGGGCCAGCCCCACCTCCCCAACTCATACTTCTGTCTCCCTATCCTCTCTTCCTCCTCCCCCTCCCCCTCCCACTGCTCCCAACATCTTAGAATGTAAAAAATAATAATAATAAATAAAAAACTATAAAAATAAATAAATAAATGTGGTACATACACATGATGGAATACTATTTGGCCATAAAAAAAAAAAAAAAAAGAAAATCCTGTCATTTGCAGCAGCATGGATGGACCTAAAGGACGTTATGTTAAGTGAAGTAAGCCAGTCACAGAAAGACAAATACCACATGACATCACTCATATGTGAAATATAAGGGGGAAAAAGCTGATATTACAGAGGCAGAGAATAGAACAGTGGGGGGAACAGGGAGAGGTTGGCCAATGGGTACAAAATAACAATTAGACAGGAGGAATAAGTTCTGATGTTCTCTTGCACACTAGGGTGACCGTGATTAACACTTTGGTATATCACATAACAGCTAGAGGAGAGGCTTTTGAATGTTTTTGCCACAGAGAAATGATAAATGCGTGTGGTGATTGATATGTTAACTACCCCCACCTGGTTATTACACAAGATATACATGTATTAAAACATGAGATTGTACCCCATAAGTACGTACAATGTGTAAGTTTTTTTTAAAAAGTCTTAAAAATGTTCATAGCCTTCTACTAACCAACTCAATGTCTAGGATTTTACCCTCTGAGATAAGCAATCAGAGATGTGTACAAATATGTAGGTGCTTGTCACAGTGAAAAGAGTGAAATAAATACACACTGAATGGATAAAAATTTCTTCTGGTAAAGAAATAGATACATATATATGTACGCATGCATGTTTGTTATAGTTTAAATATTATGCAGTCATTTAAAATGTTGCCCAAACTACATAAGGATGTGATTGCTACATTTTAACTAAAATAAGCTAAATAACAGTATGATCTTTACTTGGTGTTTTAAAAAAAAAAACACATACATTTAGAAACACACAAAACATGTCTAAAATTTTAACAGTAAATGGTAAAATTATAAATAATTTTTCTTTGTGCTTTTCAATATTTTCCAATCTAAAATAAACATGTATCACCTGTGAATTCTGAAGAAACAATAAATATTAAGGGTCTGTGCCAAGCTGGGGGTCTCTTTTCAGCAGGAGAGGGTTTGGTAAGTTGACAGTAATAAGACTTTCTACAAGTGATACCAGCTGAAATACAGGTGGAGGTGAAAAGGTAACAGTGACAACTCTATGCTTGGCAGATCTGGGTATCCCAGGATAGGAATAACTGGAGCACACCCAAATACAAGATAACAGCTCGCCCATGTTACCAGCAGATGGACCTTGTCAGACGCCTGTTAGAAGTGGATGTGACAGTTGTTTCAGTTTAACCCAACCACTCGAAAAATGCAATGTGAAGGGTGGCCTACGCTACAGCACATTGTATGGACTGGCTGCTATTCCACAGCTTCTGAACAGGCTTGGCATGAACAAGATCTGTGAATGACAAAGCTCACCAGTGGCACTCACTCACTGGAGGCAGGCCTTGGAGAACCACCCCTAGGAACAGAGTGTGGGGGGCTCTGAAGAAAGCTGCACATGGGGCGAGTGCAAATGATTCCCTGACTACAACCCAGAAAGCCAAACAAGGAAGTCCACGCTGACGTGCACCATAAGCACATTGTGCTTCAGAACTGTGCAGATGATACGCATTGACTAGTGGAAGAAAGCAAAGGTGCTTCCAGTAAACATATCTCTTGGTACATAGAAAATAACAGAACTCCAGCGATGACAGAGACGTGTAAGAAAGCTCATGCTACTAGACAAGATGGTACAATCTGAGAAGAAACCAATGAAAGAGGTTTAAACAAGAAGTGGAAACTGTTCCCAAATGTCTCTTGCTCTTAAAATAGATGGGATTGCCCAGAAAGGCATCTCAGAATTTTATGAAGATGTTAAAGATTAAGACAAATTTATTCACTAAGGAAAAACATACACATACTTTAAAACTCCTTAATCCCAGATCATTATTTGGTCACGGCACACACAATTCTAAGGCTAGAGCTCAAACTCTTTAGGTGAAAAAAGCTAAGGCAAAAGGCAAATATGATTTCAAACAAATAAGTTACATTTGTGAGTTATTAAAAATTATGTGACCATTTTAGTCCTGAACCATGCATCTAAAATCAGAGCATTTTCTTTGTATAACGATGTAGTGCGGGGTTCTCCAACCTCGGCACTAACGACACTTGAGCTGGTCATTCTTCATTGCTGGGGGCTGTCCCATGTACCATATGATGCAGAGCAGCATCCCTAGTCCCTCCCCACTAGATATTATTAGCAATCCCCACCTGTTCCCCCGACCCCATCCCCCACAGTTGTGACAACCAAAAATGTCCCTTCCCGCCATTTGAAAACCACATATCTAGTGGCATTTTGCCCACTAATAGAATATTTAAGGGTCTGGATATTACAGTGATTGGGTCCTTTATAAACCTCAGACAGTGAGTTGCTTAGAATCGAATTTAAAGAGAATAACAGTATGATTTTTAGTTGTCTGCTGTGATGTAACCTAATTTGAGTAAAATTTAAAATTTACCAGAGGGTATGTTGAAAAGTGAATCTTTTATCATAAAAATAAGACTATCGCATAAATTTTACAGAATATTTCAATCATTCCTTAGTGTTCCCATCATTGGCAAAAAAAAAAAAAAAGTAGAATATACGAGAAGGCAACAGCATAAAATCCTGTTGCCAACACAAACCACTTCATAATTGGCAGATTTAGATTATGTCATAATGAGCATAAGTATATATCACCAATGGATTCAACATTAGGTGTGTACAAGAAAACACTCATTAGGTGTGAATAAAGGGACTTCTGCAATTAAAGTCAGTCTATGAAAATGTGTTTAAATCTTCATTCTCTGCTCTCATCTCTACCTATATCTGTCTTTAAAAAAACTTATTTTGGGGGAGTGATTGGCAGGTAAAGGGCATAAAGAAAAATTATGATTTGTAATAATGAATATGCTAATAATAAAAAAACTTACTTTCTCAATTCTGACATGGAGTAATATACTGTGACACAGTAATATACTTTGAGATTTCTTCCAATGAGGATGACCCTCTCATCATCAAGGAATCAAGCATTAAGGATGCACTGATGGGACAAAGTCAGGCTAGAAGAAATAGAAAGATTAGAAAGTATGAAGCTCCCTTGTAAAAACTGTATTCTTTTACAAATCAAATTCACTTGTTTCTTATATGGTAAACACTCAGTCCTCACATATTATTTATTATATTACTATTTTAATTATTATTTCTTTAGAGGAACTTTTAATTATCTTTATGTTAGTTCTTAAATTTTTTCCTTCCTTCTTCCTCTACCCTGAATTCTTAGCTTCAACCCTGTACTCTTCTTTTCTCTCAGAAAACTTAGACACACTGAGAGTAAAAGTACTAACCAAGCAAAAATTCTTTACAGAGCCCTTCATAAATTCAAAGCTCTGTATCAGGTGCAACGATGTGAGGATGAGCAAGCAATGAGCTTCTGCCCCAATACACCTGGAATATCCTGGTGGATATGGAGCATGGAGTAAGGGATGCTCAACAAGGGCCCACATGCCACCTTAGGAAAGCTTTCCCTGATTCCTCCAGGCAGAGTGAGCAGCTACTCCCTCCTCTGAGCACAAACAATTAATTACCAGGCTGCTTAGGGAATGTGAGGTCAGGTGTGTGGGCTCTGGAGTCAGATTACCTGGGTTCAGATCCCTGCTCCACCACTTACCATGTGAGTGGCTTAGGCAAGTTATGTAACTGTATATAGGGTTCCACATCTCTCAGGCTGAACCATATTAAATTGCTATCCTACAACTGCTTTAAACTTCATCAATGGCAATGGCAATTTCACGTGGTTCAATATAGTATAAAATGGGGATACAAGTCATACCAACCCTTGTGGGATTACTTAAAGAATCAAATTAATTAACACAAGCAAAGCACTTAGAATACACCAAGAACACAGTGAACACACAAAATAAATTTATTATCATTATCACTATTTTTCTCAGAACCTTTTCCCTCCATAAATTTGAACTTCTCGACTACAAAGGCTCTTCCTCACCCACATCTGGGTTTGACCCTATTCTAATTCCAACACCTACAACAGTAGAGGGCACACAGTAAGTGTTTAATTAATGTTTGTTGGTGAATGAATGAATGAATCTAAGAATAAAGTGGAGCTGAGAGGGACTTAAGATCACAGCACAGTGAACTAGGAGGCCAAGAGAATTCATACAAAGGAGATGGGTCATAGGTAGGGAAGACTGAAAAGTTTAGAAAGGAATAGGGAGAGCTTTTAAACTGTGATGGAAGGGAGAGATCCACGACTGGCCAGGCCTCCAGCTCTACAAAATGACTTGTGTGCATGAGAAAAATGCAGACCTCTGGGCCAGTGCAGTTCTGCAGGTGCCTCCACTTATGGATGAAATGCAGGTTAGATTTCAACCTCCACTTGCTCAATATCTGGAGCCCTGGGCAGTGCACAGCCTGCACAACCATCCAAAGCAGACCTGAGGTGACTCCCTGAGAGGCAGCAGCAAGAGATTTCATTCCTAAAGCAGATTCTCAGGACATGAGTCTACTTGGTTAAGTTATTACCATGAACAAATGCTCTCTCTTCATCACTCTGAACAGCTGCTCTCATTCACCTCTCTACCTCCACATCACGAACTAACAAAACAGTACACCACAGGATTGAAATCTCAGCTCTGCTGCTTAACTTGATCTTGGAGCAAGTTTAAACTCTCTGTGCTTCAGTTTCCCCATCTGGAAAATGGGGATTCTGACATGTCTACCCCACTGCTGCTGCAAGAAGCAGGTTGAGTAATCACGTGTGTGGGACCCTCAGCACAGTGCCAGGCCCTGGGCACCACCCAGTGAGGGGCTCCAGTTGCCATTCACCCAGCTAGGTGATGCCTACGTTTCCAATATGAAGCACTTGGGGAAGCTAGTTATCAACAATAAAAATTGCTCTTTATGTCCTAGGGGGTGAGGAATTTTATATTCCCTCTTTAAATTACCTGTTTTATTTAGTACAAGAAGTTGGTGCTATTTTTTTTTAGCTAGTAAGATGTTAATATTAGAACACTTTTGAGGAGCAGAAACTAGGAGAAAGCATTTAGATTTTTTTATGTGCTCATAATCGCATAGCCTTTTCTGTTAACCTTGGAGGAGCCCCAGAAGTTAGCTGAAATTATCTTCCCCAATTTACAAATAGAGAAACTGAGGCTCAGAACCAGGGAGACACTGGCTGGAAGGCACAGAGAAATAGCAGCAGAGCTGACTGAGGCAGATCCAGGTTCTGAGGGGTTGAAACATGTACAGTGGGGGAATGACCAAGAAAAGGAATTCAACATTATAAACACAAAATCAGGTTCGGCACTTTGGAAGGATCCTGTGCAAGACTTTCTGATGGTGAATTTCATGTGACAACTTGACTGGGCCACAGGATGCCCAGATAACTGACGAACATTATTTCTGGGTGTGTCTGTGAGGATGTTTCCAGAAAAGATTAGCATTTGAATTGGTGGGGACTCAGGAACGTAGACTGCCCTCCTCACCTGCGGATGGGCATCATCCAATCCACTGAGTGCCTGAATACAATGAAAAGATGAAGAAAGGTAAATTCACCCTCCCTCTTCCCACCTGCTTGAGCTGGGAAACTGATCTTCACCTGCCCTCAGAGCTCCTGGTTCTCAGGCCATCAGATTCAGTCTGGGATCTACGCCATCAGCTCTCCAGCTCTCAGGCCTTCAAACTACACCACTGGTTTACCTGGGTCTCCAACTTGCACACAGAAGATCGTGACTCAGTTTCCATAATTGCGTGAGCCAATTATAATACGTTATAATACCCCCTCCCCCTCCTTCGCCTCCTCTCCCTATCCCTTCCTGTCTTCCCTCCCTCTATTGGTTCTGTTTCTCTGTAGATCACTGACTATCACAGGCTTGAAGCTTTAAATTTTATTCACTGCAAGACAATTCCTCTTCTAGCTAAGGTAAGAATTAATTTACCACATTCAAACGCAATATTTAGGGAGTGTGAGGACCCGTGCTAAGTGTTCTACAGGACATAGTTCTGGAAGCATCCTCCCATCCCCCAAACCCTGGGCTTCATAGTTAGTCTTATGTGTCAACTTGGCTAGATTACAGCACTTTGTTACTGAATCAAACACCAATCTAGGTATTGCTGTGAAGGTATTTTATATATATGGTTACTATTTATGATCAGATGGCTATAAAGGAGATTGCCCTCAAAAATGTGGGTGGGCCTCATCCAAATCAGATGAAGGCCTTACAAGCAAAAACTGAGGCTTCCCAGAAAAGAAAAAGTTCTGCCTCATGACTTTAGCATCAACTCCTGCCTAGGTTTCCAGCCTGCCAGCCTGCCCTACAGGTTGCAATTTTCCAACCCCACTGTCACATAAGCCAATTCCTTAAAGTACATCTCTTAATACATACATGTATATATAAAAAAAAACTTTTTATATTTACATATTTATAAGATCGATAGATAGATATATCCTACTGGTTCTATTTCCCTGGAGAACCCTGACCCCCCGGGCCTCCTCTTGCTCCAAAGGCTGAATATGGTCTTCTCTTAGCAGTGCTTTATCCCATATTATTTTGAAAAATTTGAACCAACATTTAGAAACTCGTGAGGTTTTACAGCAATAACTAGATTTTCCAGTTTCCTTTGAAAATACAGGGAAGTCCAACACCTTGGGGGATGGGTTTGGGTACTTCACCCTTTAGAAGGAGGTAGTGCTCACCTGTCCATCTTCATCCCCACCACCTCCTCTTTTAACCCACCAGGCTCCTTCTTTCATTGAAGTTATCCACTTGAACCCTATAATCCATCAGTTTTGGGGGGAAATAAAAGGATGCATTTAACGTCATACCACCAGCCACAAAACAAGCAAAGCGAGGTGCATGAGGCTGCAGGCCTGTGGACTGGGCTGAGACTCCATGAGGGCTGGGCCCTGTTCTCTTACATCTTTGTACTCTTCATATCCCAGCAGGCGCTCAATGAGGACTTGGCTGCTTTGTGGCCCCCTGCTCTCCAGCCCCTTCATTAGTCATTAGCAGAGCCAAACAGGATATGCACAGGGAAAAGACATAAACTATTCATTTTTCTAATCATTAGCAGTTCTCAAAACAGATTCAATGGGAGCATGAATTGAAAAATCTTGGCTAAGAGGGCAATTAGGGATTACGTAGGGCTTTTACTTTTAAATTCCTTCCAGCACCTTCATACAGATGGTGCTAAAAAACTGTCATTAGTAGGAGACGCTTTTAAAGTTAATATTCTGGTAGAGAGGAAGGACTGTAATGAGTTTTCCATATGATTATGAACCCACCTGAAAATGATAGCAGACCACTCTGAAGTGTAGAGGAGATCACAAGGCTGGGTGACAGAAGAGAAAGGTGGTTTTCACACTACAACACATATACACTTGGGGCAATCGGCTTAATGAAACAGGGCATTTTTATTCCTGCTATTCCCTTTCTGCTTTTAGTAATCATAGAACACAGAAATGGAATCCTGCATTTACTGCCAAGGCCACTACTATATGATGCCTGCACACAAATTAGATAAAGGTGCCCTCTATGAGCAGAAGAGTTAGTACCAGGTGCCTGTCTACAGGGGAATAAAGCCCCATGGATACCTGGTTTAGCCAATGGAAAGTATTGTTGAGGCAGGAGGAGAAAAGGCACCCCTTCCTCTGATTAGACAGAGCCCTTGCCAGGGTACATGGTTCAGGGAGCAGAGCATGGGCTGAATTAGAGTGTCAACGTGTCTTCCTGTCTGTATGTTTGTATGCAATACCAAAACTGCACAACTGGATTCAGGAGTCCTACCAGGGATAGAATACTATAGTTTCTTGTGTACAAATAAGATGCAATGAGAAGAAAGGAAAGAGAAAAAGTAAGTTCTTTAGGAGGGTAGTTGCTACACATATTTTATGACAGACACTAAAATCATTTATTCACCCATTTATTCGACAAACAATGATTGAGCAGCTAATATGTGCCAGTTAATGAGAAGTCAGAGGTGTCTCAGACACAGTCCCTCAACATACCAAGGAGCAGGATGTGTCCACAAGAGCCTGGCAGGTGTAATGACTTCAGAAAACATTTGGAAGATTAGGAATCCTGGCGGGTGGGAAGGCTGCTAGTTTAGGCACCTGACGCTCATGCTTTCTATACGTCGTACTTAAAGGAATTTCTGAAGGCTTTCCCTCTGTGTATTCCATTTAGCAGATACAACA
This sequence comes from Galeopterus variegatus, assembly GCF_000696425.1. Taxonomy (NCBI): domain Eukaryota; kingdom Metazoa; phylum Chordata; class Mammalia; order Dermoptera; family Cynocephalidae; genus Galeopterus; species Galeopterus variegatus. Next base: position 519,109 of record NW_007726790.1, on the reverse strand, counting down.
CTGAAAAATGTGAATTAAAACCAATATATCGTTTTTTCAGTCACTTATTTCCTTAGAAAGCCCTCAGGGAAGGCAGCTAATTTAAAAAGAGGTAGGCACTGAATTGTAGGATTACATGATGAAAAATGTTCCCTAGAATCAACTCACTGTTCATCAACAGAAAAGCTAAAAAATTCTCCAAATTCTAATTGGCAACTACCTCACATAAAGTTTTATTCTCCCTTTCAAAGTTTAATCCTCTCGGGATTATGAAGGGACATTAATAATAAAAGATAATGGTTTTTAGCAACTTACTATATGCCACACATTCTTCTAGTTGTTTTACTATATTAATTCACTTAACCCTTGTAGCATCTCTTTTTTCCTGATAAGAAAAATGAGGTTCAGAGAGTTTATGTAATTTGCCCAGGAACACAGATATAACTAGTGGTGACACTGGGATCTAAACCAAGGCTGTCTGACTCCGCAATCCGGGCTGTCAACCACAATGCTTTACTGCCCAATGATAATCATCTTCCTGTTATACTTACCATATTGAATTATAATTATTGGCTTGGGTGCCCAACTTGACCATGGCATCATGTGCTCCGTGGGGCAAAGACTTTCCAGTCACTAGCACAGGACCTGCTACATACGAGGCATTCAATAAACAGTTTCTAAATAAATGAATGAATTATACTTATGCTCATGTTTTTTTCTTAAACTATGCATAGCCTCTACCAAAAGAACTTATCACATATACCATAAGAAACAGGCAAAATTAAGTAAAATACAGA
>NW_007726790.1:515018-517869 GCF_000696425.1 Galeopterus variegatus | reverse complement strand
TCTACCAAAAGAACTTATCACATATACCATAAGAAACAGGCAAAATTAAGTAAAATACAGAAGTTGAGAGAAAAGAAAATTCTAAGTGGACAAAAGCAGATGATTGAAGAATCTTGTGAAATTGCCCAAGATGTTTAAAAGAATCATTCCTGGGTTTACATTCCTCATCCAAGCAGCAGGAGGCTGACGACTGAGAAACAGGCAAAATCTGTTACATGGAGATGCCCAAAGTTACATGGAAAAGGATCAGGAAGGGAAGCAACAAAATATTTTGAAAATCCCGCAGTGCGATCCCGGCTAAAGAAACTCTCCCTGTTCCAGGTTGTTGTGAATGATCACAAGATGCCAGGAAGTATCTAATTCTATAACAGCCTTGACAGAGAGGGAAGGAGAGAGGGAAATGGAGGCAAGGAGAAAGAATACCAGCCTTTACAAGGCGTGGCCTGTAAATGAATGTGGCTGAAACACTGAAAATAGAATATAAAAGTTAATCACAGCACCCTGACCAAGAAACTCAAAGAAACAATTCACAGAAGTACAGAGAACACAATCAAAATCTGGTAGTACAATCAAAACACAATCACATTTTTTCCTGTTTTGTTCTCACAAAAAAAAAAAAANGGTAGTACAATCAAAACACAATCACATTTTTTCCTGTTTTGTTCTCACAAAAAAAAAAAAAATATTAAAATCTATCTAAAAACTGATTTTCATTCTTTGCTGTCTGAAGTGAGGGTACTTTATAGCTTTTAAAGCTTTAGAAGGAGTTGTGAATGCAGAAAATGGGACATTTTCTCCTCACAAAATAAAGGAAAGAAATTCAATGTCTCCTCCATGAAAAACCAAGTGGGAGATACCAAGAGTTTAATGAAACCTAATTCCAATCACAACGTCCCACCTGCCAACTCTTCCACTCCTCAGTACCAGAACTAAGTACAGTAACTCCAAAGTTCCACTGGAAGATAACACAACAGAAATAGCAACACCCAGCCATGGCCTTCTGGTTGGGGATGTGCCGATTACTGCAATAACCACGGCCTATTACTGGTGTTTGTCCAGCCACTCTTGCCACCAAATAATTCTTCTTCAAACAATAGATTTTTTTTTAACCAGATGATGCCATCCTTGTTGAGATATTCCCATTGTACTTAAACTAAAGCCCTTACTTCACACCTAATTTACAAAGAAAAGTATAATAATTACACAGAACTATTTGAATCAGCATGACCATCACATCTTTTCTTCAGCAGAGAGATCTACATGGGAAGCAAAATCACAGTGGGAAGGTTGCGTGGGGACCGTGGAATCTGAGTCATAGTTCATCTCTGATAACCCATAAGGCCATCAGTAAAATGGCTCCTGCTACTCTTCCTCCTCATCCTGTATTACTCAGTGTCCTCTAGCCTACAGGCCTCTTCCTATAATTCAAACACTGATGAGTGTCACACCAGCAGAACTGACACTCAGAAAGGCCATTTCCCCTGACCTATCTCTCACTCTTTTCTTCGTGCATTCAAACTTCACCTCCACAGGGGGCCTTTTTGATCATTTACTCTCACTGTTACCACATCACCCTGTTTTGTGTTCAACATTTTACTTGCACCATCTAAAATTATCTTGATCTCTGATTTGTCCACTTCTTTATTATCATTTATCTGTTAGGTTCCAAGCAAGAAATAGATTATTACAGATTGGGCAGTTTGAGAGTAGCTTAACAAAAGGGCTATTTACAAAAGCAGGGGCAGAGTGTGGAGAAACAGCAGGGATGTGCAGTACCCAGGCCTCGGCGTGGTGAGTGTCATTAACACCCCTCAGCCTGGAGGGGAAAGGGACGGAGCAGATGCTAGTACATGGGGAAGGAAAGGGTTTTATATCANCCTGGAGGGGAAAGGGACGGAGCAGATGCTAGTACATGGGGAAGGAAAGGGTTTTATATCACGAGGACCACCTGGCAGGAGATGTGACCTTCAGGAGCTGATTCAGCCAATCCAAAGAGAACTCAAAGTGAGGAAGCTAAAGAACAAATGCCCCAAAGTCTGCCTTCCTTCAGCCCAGCTTCCCATTTGCCAAGCCAAACAAGCAGCAGAGGGCAAGCAATCTGATGATGAAGGCCAGGGGTCAGCAATTTTTTTCTAAAAGACAGTAAATGTTTCAGTCTTCATGAGCCGTAGGGTCTCTTTGGCAGCTTTGTAGTTCTGCTGTTTTAGGGCAGCAAGTCAGCATAAAGGACAGTAAACAAACAGGTGTGGCTGCGTGCCAATAAGACTTTACTTATGGACACCAAAATTTGAGTTTCATATAGTTTTCACATGTCATGAAACATTCCTCTTTGATTTTTTTTCATCCATTTAAAACAACAAAGTTCATTCTTAGCTCATGGGCCATCCAAAAACAGGGCCAAGCCTAATTTGGCCTGTGAGCAGTAGTTTTCAGGCCCCTGACATAGACCATTCAGTTCAGCCTCTCAGGACACAGCTGAGGGCTGAGGAAGGTAGATGGCGGATCTGAAGTAGCAAACAGAAGACATCCAGCACCTCTATCTTCCCACATTCCAACGTAAATACCAGGAAAGCAGTGACCTCACCACATCCCCAGCACACGTATGGGGCCTGGAATAGACTAAGTGCTCAATAAAAACATTTTGAATGACTCTTCACATGAGTTTTCTGTTGATTATTTGTTTATATGGTCAAACTACTTACAACTATCAAAAGCCCTTGAAGCCTTACTAAATTGCATTCCCTGAAAACATTTCTGGGGCATTATCATGTGACATTTCAGCTTTCATTTTGCAAGCAAACAAACCATGCAGAGGATCTGGAGTCTACTAAATGATGTGAGGGGGAGGCGG